>NW_007736126.1:52747-68454 GCF_000696425.1 Galeopterus variegatus | reverse complement strand
CACACCAGTTTCTCCCCCTGCATGTACACCCTTTCCACGGTGCTCAGAAATTGGCTCCCCATTGTGAGCAACCATGAATGTCTCCCTTACTCTGAGGCACCTAACTGGTTTAGAATTATATTGTTCAGGATGGGAAAGGAGGGGAAAAGAAGGGTAGAGAGAAGAGGAAGAGAAAGAAGAAGAAAGTCCATTGATGTTTAATACTCAAGCTCCAATCTACTAATTGCCAAAAATCATCCCACCAGCAAGGGTGTACCAGCTATTTCTGAGAGTTACTAGGAGTGGGCCTTTATACAATAAGGGCTTTTCCACTCCATACCCAGCTTCTTCCCCTGCTGCTCAAGAGCTTAGGGGTTACCTGGCCCTGCTGGCATTGGGAGAGGAATCGTTGCTGCCCCTTATTCTAAAGCACAGTGCGTCCCTTCTGTAAGCCACGCAACACTTCTGAGACTAGGTGTGTACATAAGGGAAAGAACATACAATATAGGGGATAATTTATAACTACTGCATAGGCCAGTCTCAACTCAAGTTCTCTTAAATGGTCTTCTCTAATACAGTCTACATGTGTCAGAGTCTGGGCCAAACTGAAGTCAACCTCAGAGACGGGAAAGTTTTATGTAGACCCAGACTAAAATCCACCTCTGGAGCTTTATTTCCCATTACATGATTTGTCACTTCTCAAGATGATTGACAGTGGGAATTTTCAGTCCCTTCCCCAGAGGTAGAACCTGGTTCTATGGTCCAGACCAGACAATCTCACAGTAGCCCTCCATCTGTAGATATCTTAAAGTCTGCATCAATCAATCTTAAATAGTAACATCAATACTGCATCAGTCAAATTTTAACAAGAGTGGAAACACCAGCAGCCATTCATGTCAGTTGTGGTCATACCAAGATCAGCCCAATTTCTTTTCAATTTTGTCTCATCAAAGATTAAAAACTTATGGAATCAAGTCCCACCCACTGTCACTGAGTTACCTAATAATCAAAATAACGAACGCCGATTATTGTCAAGGACTAAAATGATTCTTTTACATGAACTATTTCACTTAACCATACTGTTGTTGGGGCTGTTTACGTGAAATTGTTTAGAAAGAAGCCCCAGATAATTTTCTGTCTTTGACACTCACCATCTTGCCACCTCTATATGTCCCACAGCCGGCACAACTAATCTCATTATATCCAATACCCTTGCTTATGTCAGTGATCCTAAGAAGTCTCAGACTCACAACACATCTCTATGCACATTCTTTTACGACTTCCTCTCTTACCTCAACCCACTGGGTCTTCTGGAATTCACAGTCCAGAACTAACCAAATCCATCATATCCTCAGCTACCTCCTACTGGAAAGATAAACCAGGTCTCCCCTAAGAATTCTGCTTCCCCTGCCTCCCCTCAAGTGGTGGCTGTTTTTCTCTCTCATATTTTGGGCTCACCACTCTGATCTGCTGGTTCTTCATTTATCATTCAGGAAATCTCCACTCCACAACCTTTGCAAGGACATTTTCCTTGCCTGGAATCCAAGTGGCTACCTTCCTTACCTCTTACAAGTGCTTTCTCAAGTGTCATCTCTTCAACGAGGCCAATTATAATCACTGTGTTTAAACCCCTAGCCCACCCACCCCACCCCACCCCACTTGTAGTTTTCCAATTCCCTCATGCTGTTCTACTTTTACTTTACTCCATGGCACTAATCACTTGCTAAGATACCATGCAATTTACTAACATATTATGTATTTTGTTTATTGTCTATCTGCCCCTTGCTCAATTTCAAATTCCCCAAGGACAAGGATCCTTATTTGTTTTGTTGACTGAGATATCTCAATCGCCTAGAAAAACACCAGGCACATAATAGTTGCTCCAATAAATAGTTCTTTGAGTGAAAGAATAAACTCTCACCACAATGTTGTGAGGGAGGCATAATTGTTTCTCTTTTCCAGACAAGGAAACTGAAGCTTAGAGAATATAAATAATTCATTAAAGGTCACACTATTTGTAATGGCATAACCCAGATTCCAACCCAGTCATTTCTCCATAGAGCTTACACTCACTATCCCATACCCAATGCATTTTCCCAAGGCGGATGGGGGACAGAGGGATACGAAGTCGAAGGAGGGAGTAGGGAGATGAAGCAGAGGGTAGAAATAAATGCCTCTGTGCCAAGCTAAGCAGTTGGGGCTACTTTCCATTTCAGAAGCTCTGAATTGAATGGTGACATAATTAAATCTATATCTTGGAAAGATAACTCAAATAGCTGCCAACTGGAGCAGTGAAAGCCAATAAATTGCCAGTGGAAAGAAAAAGCTTTAATGAGGCCTAATGCAACTCTAAAATTTCCACAGCTAAAAATGACTTTCCTTCTACTAATACATTAGTATGTAGTTTACTCGCTCCATTCCTCACTTAGAAAAAGTCTAACACAGCATAAGTAGTTGTGAAATTATACTTTATTCACATGTATTAGACATTGATGAACTAAACAAATGAGTTACTTTCCATTTAGGTGCAGTCGCCGTTGTCATCAATATTTGGAAGCACCAGGTGTGAAATCTCCTGAGATGCTGTTTTTATTAGGGGACAGGTCTTATCACCTGATACATTCAAGTGCTGTCTGACATGCCATTAAAGCAGTGGCTCAGAATGCAGACACGATCTCAAATAGGCAGTGACTGGATGGTATCATTTCATTTATGTGTTCATTGTATTGTCAAATGAAATAAATACACAACCCACAGGGCCTTGCTTAGGTCAGCTGCCTAATTGGTCCCTGAGATAAAGCCTTGTAATCACATAATCTTGCCTAATTAGTCAGGAAAAAAAGAAAAAGGGTCAAGTAAATAGTCACAGGATACAGGAATTATAAATAATATATATTAATAGATATTCATTTTCATTACATAAAAGTTGCTATTATAAATACTTCTTTGATTGATGAGTCTAAAAATACATTCCCCATATAAATAATGTTAAATATTAATAAATAGATTTAGATTTAAAAATTCAAATAGTGCAGGCAGGATGACCATTATTAAGATGCTCTCCGGCCTCGAAACAGCATCTGACTCCTTTTTCTCTTCCTTAGGTTAGATTTTGGTGACAGATCAGTCATCACTGTGAAGAGTTCCTTTATCGCTTTGCGCTGGACCTGCAGGTCATTTACCTATTGGGAAAGAAAACAGCAAAATTAATTTCAGGCTTACAAGCCATCAAGATATTCTCAACTAATGTCATGGTCAGTGAAAATGGAATTATTCCTTTTTTTAACAACAACAACAAAAAAGGTGATCCTGACTAGTACTATATTACCTTAATATACAATATTCACTTCTTCAGCAGTTAAGGCTAAAATTATAATTAAATTGTTAGCTGGGCTGTAATACAGTGAGCACATTACATGTCCTTAAATTCATTGCTACAGAATTCTCAAAGTTATATAGTAGAAAGAGCTCTGAAATGCAGTAAAACACAAAAAGGTGGGTTTAAATTCCGTACATGCAATAACTCTGTATTAACCTCTCTGAACCTCTGTTTTCTCATCTCAACAAGGAGAACGTTGTTTAGATGGCCTGTAGTCTCTCTACCAATTCTATCACCTTGTACTTTATTTAGTCTGTGCTTTGTGTATCAAATTAGTTACCACCAGTTAACAGTTCTCGCCTTTAGTATGCAGCAGTTTAACCTGGAGACCTAATAAAGAACTCAGAGATCCAGGTGCATGAGGTGGAAGGCCTGGGCCATCATGCGGTCACCAAGTTCCCCAGGTGATTCTGATACTCACCAAAGTTTCTGAACCACTGATATAGGTTAAGTACTTTGTAAAACACTAAGTCCAAGATAGATGAAAACTATAATTTTTTAATGTCCCCAAAATTAGGTCAGTCCCATTATTTCCATAATAATATTAAAAATAAACACTAATTATATTTACATGACAACAATCAATTTACTGATACATAAAATTTAAAATTGGTAATTGCAGAAACTTTTCCTATTCTTTGCCTTCTGTGCTAGCAAATTAAACTACCTGCATTTTCTCTGTCTAACCAAGAGGATCATGGGCTGGCTGGTTAGCTCAGCAGTTACAGCATGGCACTGATAATGCAAAGGTCCAGGGTTCCATCCCTGTACTGGCCAGCCACCAAGAAAAAAAAAAAAAGAAACGATAACCTATAGGGTCATTTAGGAATTTCATGCTTAAAAAATGAGGACCATTTACTTTCATCTGGGCTATGCCACTACATTTCTTTCTAATGCTGGAAACATGGTAGCCAGCTTGCCACATTTCTGAGAATGATTAAGGGGATTGTAGGCTTCAGGACTAATTATTAAAGGGCATAATATGCCTAAAATATGTCAGCAATTGAGCAAAAGAGGACAGTGGCTAAGAGCTCACTCCAGATCACCCATCATGAAGAAGGAAGGCTGGAGCTTCTGGAAAGATAGAACTAAAATTTTTTCCCTTTTCAAGGCTCAGTTACAGCAGAGCAGAAAAAGTTTTTTACAGCTGTGTGTTTGCAAGTGACAAATTTTACTTTCCACCATTCAAAGCACCACCAAGAAACAAAAGACCTATCCAGGACTGAACAGCAAGCCAGGGGCAGCACTGGCTTAGGAGCAGGTGTTTTCTCAGTCCCTAGCCTATGGCCAAAGGAGACCTGCTGCCATATCTCCTTTCAGCTCCTGGGGGCTAACATGAGAGAGGTGAGAGGCAGCCCCAGGTAAGTGAAAACTGGGCACAAATCCAAAGAGTACGAGTCTTAAAAGACCCCTGACCCTCACATTCAAGCCCGTATATATCAGAGCTAAACCAAAAGGAATCTGCAGGCCTTTGTCTCCTGGGTAAAATTTTGGAAAACCTCATTTGTCTTTATGCTTCAAAGTTATCTTTCAGCTTCTAGAAGCCATAACTTTAAAGACTCATGATGATTTCGTGAGATAAAGTTTAGGAGCCTAAGGATTTTTCCAGCTGAGCTACTTAAATGTCTGAAAGTTAATCGAACAATACTTTCATAACATGCAAATTCTATCTTTTTTTTTTTGGTCTGAAAACAAACAGCAAACATTCTCAATGGGGCTGCACAATCTGAGAGGTTGACCAGAGATTGGCAGTGGCAGGGCTCCAGTGCCTCCTCAAAGGCTAAGTAGCTTTCTCCTAACTCATTTTCAGTTTCTATTCATGGCATTGTAGAGTTTTAGAACAAAGGAGGCCATAGAATTATGTAGTAAACCCAACAGGTTCTTTTTAAGACAAGGAAACTGAGCCCCAGCCAGGCATGTGATTCATCTGACCTCACAGTTCCTTAGTGGCCAAGGTGGGAGGAGAACACAAGTCTTCTCACCCCCTCCCACTGCTCTTTCCACTAAGACACACAGCCAAAGCAAGAGAATTTCCATCACACAGACAAGGGGCAATGCGAGAATTTCTTCTCAATACTCCCAGCCCCCTGCCATCCACTTCTTCACCTACTTCCTCCTCTGGATTTGTCCTTTCACCTGTTTTTATGCAATAGTTGTAATAACAGTGTTTCCCCAAATTGCATATTTAAATAATCCCCATACTAACTTTGCAAAGTCACCCAAAGCACAAACAGAATTAATAAGGAACAATTTTTGGCCACGGGTTCATTTCGTAACTTTAGCAACTGTTAAATAACTCATTTCTACTTTCTGTAGGAATGATCTTTGCAAGATCCTCTGCAATGAAACCAAAGAAAGGATTAACATAGCCTCACCTGAATTTGAGTCAGCTTTTTGAAGTCCTCCCGTTTGCTGGAGCTGCCATTGAAGAACTTAGCAAACATGTCTTCCTTGATGGTATTCACACTCTGTTGGATGACCTGATTGCCTTTCAAGTTTTCAAAGAGTTTGAAGTAGAAGGAGACGATTTGGCTCTGAATTATTTTTTTGTCACTCTCCTTAGGAGAAAAGAATGCAAAGAAAGGATGATGTGACTTTATTCATCAGAAAAAAAAAAAAGCAACAGGAAAATTAGCTAAATGGGAATGTTCAGCTTACCTCTTTCCAATTCTTCAGAATATCTAAGAAAAGAGGACCACCATCTGCTACATCTGGATTACTTGCATTCTGAAAAAAGAAGAAAAAAATCGATTTACAATTAGTCCATAAATTGTCCTAAAAATACACTTTGTTTCATTGAACTCAGATGCTGACAATATTCACTGATTTCCTTTTCAACCCTTCTTTTTAGTTCTAACAATAAATATTCCCCAAAGCTTTCACATTAGATGTAGCCAAAGAGGGTTATGCTCTTTCAGCTTTCTTATTTTCTACAATAACCCTTAAATTGCAATGTCACAAATGAACTCTGTAAGGCTGATGATACTTCAAGTGTCCCAAATAACTATAGTAAGCTAAGAAAATGTTTTCAAGGTTAATAAAAAAAAAAAAAGAAATCAGCAAAGCCATCCCACTATAAAATACTGCCCCCCTATGGTACAGTTTTCTGTAACAACTACCTGTGCCCTCCTATAGGGTATTAGTATGCCAGCTTTAAAAGATAGTTCCAAATAATTGTGTGTATGTGTGTACGTGTGTGTGAGAGAGAGATTTGATTTGATATTGCAAGAATAAAATCAATTGTGAATACTTGAACATTATAATAGCTATAATCATAATAGCTAAATTTTGGATAAATAATAATATATTTAAAACACAAAAACTATTTTTCATTAACCATAGATAAAATTTAAAAAGAAACTCATAAAACAAATTTTTAAAAAGCCCCGGCCAGAATCATAACTCCTACAAAATCTCAGCAAGTGACTAAATTTGAGAGTAATTCACATATAATACAGGCAGAACGGTGGAATTTTGAGATCACTTTTTAGAGAAAAATGCCTGTAAGTGATTTTTTAAGCTGAAACTTTGAGGACTTCACCTTCTTTTACTTTAATTGATAAATCATTTCCTACTACCCTTTTAAATGCTATTCCTGACCTCTTACTGTCACTTTCATAATAGTCCAGGAAATCAGAGACTGATAACCAATAATTTTTTCAACATGCATACTACTTGACTTATAACAGCTGAATGTATTCCCACAACAAAATTATCATCTTCATTACGCTTTGTATCCACATTATGCCCATCTTTTGGAAGATTCAAGAATCCCCTTTCAGTCTCTATAGCAAATTGAGCAAAAGGCTAAAGCAATGTCTAGATGATTTAGTCAAGAAACTCGTGCAGCCAACAATTAGCAAAGTAACACCATTCTTCTCAAAATGACTGTGAACTGGAGATGACAGCCTATCAGAGATACAACTGCAAGTCACCATTAAGTCATTTCCAACCACAAGCAAGTAGTGCTAAGAGTTCATACTTACAAAATATTCCTTTAGGTTGTCTATTTCTTTTAAAAATGTCGCCTGGCAGTAACAGCTAGAAGAACTCAAAAGGATGCAGAGCTGAAAAGCCAAGATATAACTTGTATAATTCATTTTTTTGGAGAGAGGCTGAAGAAGTTGAAATTGGCAGCTCCTGTATTAAGTTGATCAGGTCCAAAGGACTTAGCTGATCTTTCTCTTCTAGTAGCTGATCTGCAGATGATCAGAACAATGTACTGCGTCTCCTTCTGCTGCTGGTATTTATACCTAATTGAAGTCTCATCAGGATTACGTATTTTCACAAGTTTTTTAAGATGAGATGGTGACAGATAGGCAGGGATGCTAGTTTGTATTAATAACTATGGTTTTGTGGCATTTTGGTGTTGTAGTTAGAGTTTCCTTTCAACTCCTTGGGACCTTTGACGATGAGACGACCCATTATGCCAACCTGTGCCATCCTTGTGGGATCCTTTGACAGAAATTTTATTTCACAACATTCAGGGACTGGAAATTTTTTCACACCCCTTCCCTTTGCCCTTGTAAAATGTTGACTCCTCATCCACAAAGCATATTGATCATTTGTTTGTGGTTGGGAACAACTGAAAAAGGAAATTCTAGGGCCTCTCAAACCTTTACAAAGGGGGAGCCTTTTAAAAGTTTTCTTGCAAATGACCAGAAAGTAAAGAAAGAATGTGGTTAAAAGACCCATGTGGTAAGAAAGTCTTCAGAGTTGGTTAGTAAAATATCCACCACAAGTTTCAAATTACTCCAGACCTATACTGCCCAATAGAAATATAATGCAAGCCATATAGGTAAAGTAAAAGTAATTTTTAAAAACTATTGTATTTAAACCAATATATCCAAAATATCATTTCAATATGTGTCAATATACAACATTATTAAGATATTTTCCATTCTTTTTGTCTTACTAAATTCTTGAAATCCAGTGTGCATTTTATACCCACAGCACATCTCAATTTGGACTGGCCGTATTTCACATGCTCAGTAGCCACATGTGTTCAATACAGATGCTACTGGATGATCAGTTATTCCAAATAATCATTAATGATAGAGAGTCTTTTTCAACTTTTTATTTATTTTCCTTTCAAATACAAAAAATAGGATTCTTTGTCTTCCTTTGGTAATTTATTTTTGAAGTATAACACTTTGGGATGGCACAGAAGGCCCTCCATACCTTGAGTCCAACCATCCTTGTTTTTCTACCTATGCTGTATTATACCCTAAAGTACCGTGATTGTGTGTGCAGACTTGAATCCTGGCTCCACTACTATCTAGTTATGTGACTGTGAGTACACTTCCTTTTTTTTTTGTCCTTTTTGAGACCGGCCGCACCACGCTCAGCCAGTGAGCGCTGTGAGCACACCGGTCATCCCTATATAGGATCCGAACCCGCGGCAGGAGTGCTGCTGCGCTCCCAGCGCCACACTCTCCAGAGTGCGCCACTGGCTCGGCCCTGAGTACACTTCTTAACTCTTCTGTGACTCAATTTCCTTACCTTAAAATGGGCTTAATAATAGTATCTCCTTCCAGGATTCAGTTAAAAATAAAATCAGGTGATCCATATAAAGTGCTAAGAATTTTGCATATGGTGGTCACCCAATAGAAGTTATCTATTATTAATCTTGGCACATCAGATGAATAGTTACTCCTAGAAAAACACACCCTGAACCTTTGCTCATGCTTTTTCTCTGGTCTTGAGTTCCCTTTCCTCTCATCTGTGCCCCTCAGAGGGGTATTCATACATCCAAGCCCAGCCTAAAAATCATCTCCATGAGTTCTCCCCAAACACCCTACTTAAAATTAATCTCGTATTCTCTATAAAGGTCTTGGTTCATACTTTTCTTAGAGTCTTGGTTCCTCATTCACATATTAGTTAGTTACTCGTGTGCCTTCTCTCATGTTAGACTGAGTTCCTTAAAATCATTCATTGTTTCTTTGCTTCTATGACACCCTTCTCTTGCCTAAAACAGTTTAGCATGGAGATTTGCTTGTAGACAGCACTGAATACAGGTAGATTTGAATGCTTGCTTAAGGATCTATTTTGAGTTATTTGCCCTCAAGTTCTAATCCTAATGCTAACAGGCCTACTCTGTAGGAAACTCATTTTTAATTAAATAAGATTTATGATTAATGTTAGAAACACGATGCTATGTCTCTTTAGCCAACACCTGCTGACTGTGAAAATTCCATGTATTATTTTACGTGAAAAAAGGCAGAGAGCTCTTTAAGGGCCTATCTTTTTAAAGAATAAACAAGATCAAAACATACCTGTGGGACTGAATCCTCGTGTTTAGCAAGTAAGGAGTATGGAAATTATATTGCAGCATGCAAAGTTCTATTGTTACTCTCCTCAGGGAAAAATATGGTCCAGAGAATGTGCTCACAAGGTGATACAGTGATGTGGGTCAAAGCCTTGTCAAATCCTTGAGACACACTGCAGGCACTCAATACTTTCCAAGAAATCAATGGCCAAACTCTGAGTCACTGGAAGGAATATTCCCAGCTTTCTGGAAAGAAGTAAAAATTACTTCTGCCTGTTCTTTGATTTATCCACTGGAATATAGTATTGGCAGTGAGGAGATAGGAATAGTGAGATCCATACTAGACAATTAGATGCTGCCTGGGCACTTGTAGGTTCAGAATGCCTATTCACAATTACAGATATATATTAAAAATATGTTTGCAATACGGCCAAATGTTTAGGATTAGTAACTACATAGCTAAAATTCAAGCTCTGATAACTCCTGATGTCATGACCAAGCACAAAATTATGGAATTACAGAGATTATCTATGGTTTATCTCATCACTTTTTAGATTATAAATCAAGACCCAGAAAAACAAAGTGATATGCTTAATTTAATTCAACTTGTCAATCCAGAGCTGACCCCAGAACCAGGATCTTTTCCTTAATTAACCCATTCCCCAACAGATCAATACCCATTAAGATTACAGTGTGCGCCTCTAACTATGTCAAATATGTGCATTCAAATAATTACACACTTTTAGGCTTTTTTAGGGAAATTTTTTTTTCTTTAGAATTGTAAGATAGTAGTCACACTTTAATTCCTTAAAAAATAGTAAGACTTCAAATAAAGGTTTTGAAATTCTTGGCTAGACATCCCAACAAACCCAACTTCATGGGCGTACTACCTGTGCAGTCTGTCAGGACCCTGAACTTAGACAGAACAGCTGACATTTGGTTTAATGCTCTATTGTCACCTTCTTGAAATTCCTAATAATTTTTTAACATGGTGCCCACATTTTCATTTTGCTCTGGTTCCTGCAGATTGTGTAACTGGTTCTGCCCCCCAGACTGGAAGCAAATAATCTGTTGTTAGATTTTCATCTTTCAACATATAATTCTTTGGTTCAGAATGTTGTCACTACAATGTTATATCCCACAGTAGTATATTCTTTTATGATCTTTTCCTGTCTTGTCAACTTTTCAAACAAATAAATTTCTCTCTCTCTCTCTGCCTGTAAAACACCTTACGTTGCGCATGCAAACTAGAGGTTTCACACCTTGTTGGTTCGACCAGTACTGAGACTACAGAATAATTCACCACCAAGATAGCCTTTAAAAGTTTTGCAAAGCCACCAGGAGCCAAGGTGTGACCATATTACTAAAACAGAGGGGCTGAAAACTTTCTTTTTTCTTTTCAGCTAGACTTTCTTTCTGAAAACTGGCTAAGATTATGCATTGGACGTCAGCAAGATTTTAATCGTATCTCATGCTATTTTCAGTCTTAACTGAGTAGGTAGTAAGTAAGACAAAACTTACACCTTGGTTGCCCTTTTCCTCTGTGATCAGCAGTCACATCCCTAGTGCTCACAACCAAATTATCTCATCCTGACTCTGGTGTAGATTTCTTCCACTTACTATGAGTCAATATTGGATCCATGCCCCCACGCTCTTTTGACTTCCGGAACTCCTGACATCATGACAGCTGAACCTACAGAAGAGGCGTGACCTACAGAATGGAAGTCCACACGGAGTCAGTTTTTCCCCGCAATTTGACTCATAAAATCCTATATGTTAGAGGAGAGTTTTCTAAATCCCCCTTTTTTCTTTCGTGCCATCTGGGCAACTTTGAGGGGTGGTTTTGAGAATATGGAAGATGTTTTACTTAGTACAATTATCAGTTTTATAATATTCTCAATTTTATGTCAGATGGGATTGTGCATTGGTAATATAGAAATTCATAGTCCTGCTTTGAAGGTCATATTTTTATTCTACGGGGAATTTTAAATCACCTACTAAGTGCCAAGTGCTATGATTGACATAGGATTAACAAAGAAGGATGAAAAGTTTGGTCATAAAAATATTTGTTTATAACCTAATTTCCAGCAATTAATATGTCCTTACTGAGCACCTACTACATGCCTATAGCTTTAGGGGTTACAAAGAAGATGACAGTGAGACAATCTGGAAGGAGCATATGTCACCACATTAGTAGTTAGGGTTGACTCCCCTGCTCTGGTTAGTGGATAGTCACTCATACTCTCCTTCTCTTCTCCATGTATATATTTCCCAGGGGATTCATGTAGTTAAGAGGACTGATTATTGGTCAGAAGAAAAACACATGTTTGTCATATGTCTTGAATTCCCTCCTCCTATTCCCATGGCAGACATTGCTAATCAGCAACGTTCTTTCCTATAAAATCCAAATATAGCCTACAAATCCTTAACTCTGAAATCCAGATGGATACTGCTTCAGTAACATTTTATTACCTATTTGCCCTCTGGTTCCTGTAAATTGTGTAACTGGTCCTGCTTTGGGTTTGGTTTTGGGAAAAAATTTTTTTTCTGTAGAATTGTAAGATAGTAGTCACAGTTTATTTAATTCCTTACAAAATAGTAAGACTTCACATAAAGGTTTTGAAATTCTTGCAAAGGTTTACTTGTTGCTATGCCTTTTAGTTAGGTCCTCTACGTGAATTTTTTCAATTTACAAAGAAGTAAAAGACATTATCTCTTCCTCCAAGAAAATTAAATTAGAGAAAAAAACATGGAATCCATGAAGTAATATAAGGGAAAGAGCTTTGGCCTGAGAGAAAGAAGTTTCAGATTCTGGTCCTGTATCTGCTACTAAAATGATGTGGGATTTTAAGCAATGCTTTTACCCAAGTCTTTCATCTCAACTACTTCACCTTTAAAGTTTCCTCCCATTTCTAACATTTTATGTGACTATGTCTGTGATTTATGAAGAATATAAGACATTATTAAGGACTAATTCAACTCAGGAATTCAAAGAAAAATAATTGTCTTGATGCAAAAGTTGAGGGATTTCACTAATGGCTTGAGTTTTGAATTTAAGTTGAATTTGGGCTTTAAATTGGGTTAGGCTTTAAAAAAATGTACAGAATTCATAAGAACAGATAAGCAATAACACTTCAGAGCTTGTACTTAACCCTCCAGGGCATGTACTTTTTTTCCCCCCCAATGATTTGGATGTCTCCTGAAATGGCACTAAGTTTTGAAAGCATGCATTTTTCCAAAGGAGAATTTCTCCTCTATATTCCATCCTAAGAATTCCATAGAGCAGACTGGCAGACTCACATTTTCCCCTAGGCTACTTGGCAGAGAACCTCTGAATCTATGATGATCCAATGAATAAGGTTTTTCTTCACCAGGGTTTTGCTACATAATTATTACTGTGTCCCCTTCCCTGAACCAATTCATGCAATACATGAACCAAATTCACATTCATTTATTTTTCAATGGAAATAGTTTTAAATAGTTATAAAATTATGTGGGATCTTTTAAATTAAAAAGCCAGACAATACAGAAGAGCACAAGGGAAAAAAATCACATAAGATTTTACCACCCATAGGTAAACGCTGTTAGCATTTTATTTCATATTTTCTTCTATGTACCTAACACAGTGTCTGGCATGAAATTGTTTCCCAATGAACTTTTCAGGGGTCAACTAAATATGAGGTGAAATGACCTAATAGTTAAGTCTAAGGGCTCTGGAGTCAGGCTGCTCGGGTTCAATCATGACTTCGTTTCTCACTGTTGACTTTGAGTGAGTTATTTAACTTTTCTGTACTTCAGTTTCCTCATCTATAAAAAGATGATATAAAGAGTGGCTGTGTCAAAGGATTTCATGAGTATAAATTAGGTCAATATGTGTAATAGTGCAATGTCTGGCATATAGTAAGAGCCCAATAAATGTGTGGTCAACATTACTAGTGCCTCCCAATATCCAAATAATCTCCTTTTTGGCACATGAAATAAAACACATCCCAGCCTCTTGCAGTTATGGCTTTTTCTGCCCAGTTGGCACACACTACTTACTCTGAGCCTAAGTAGTGTGTGCCACTTCTGGGCCAAGGCCAAGTAACGCCCTTGGGAAGCCTTCCAGCTCTCTCTTCTCTTGCTGCAGTAATGGTGAAGATCACATATTTTGAGGACATGAAACACGGCAGATAGAATACATATATTGCCTCCACTTTATTTCGGACCCCCTAAAATAAAAATAAAGACATAAAAGGACTATAAGTCCTCAAAGAAAAAAATGAATGAGACAACAGCAAATGAGAAATATTAATAAAGTTATAGAAAATGGTAAGAACGTGAGCAAGTGGTAACTGACTTCAACTTTAGATTTCTTCACTATGGCAAGTACCCGAGTAGAGAATTTCAACAAGATGAAAGTTAGTTCAAAATGCAGATAGGCAAAAGATGCAGAAATTGGGCTAATCGACTACCTTTTAAGGAGGAAGTTCAGGGTGGGGTTGAAGACAGGAAAGTTGGCTGAAAATACTTAAAAGATGTAGGTAGATCCCTTCTAGGGCCCTCAACCAGTCCACAGCCCCTACCATACCTTGTTTGAAGACTGGAAGTTTATTTTCCAGCAAGATTCCATATATATACCACAGCTGAGAAGGAAGTGCGTACCTTGATAAGATTAGGATTTAATTGAAAATCATTATTCTGAGCAATATATTAGGCCTCCAGAATGCTTACTGTTAGGTTTATATCCCTCAGGCAGATGACTAGGAGATTCCTCTCTAAGAAAACTGACATGCCCAAAACAAAAGTTACACTAATGTGGAGTTCCCCCAGTGAAACACACCACCTTCAAGTATCATCCATCCTACTGGAAGGCTTGAAAGTCAAGAAGCTCGATCTGTACCTGTAATGTACCCAATCCAACAAATAGGACTTTGTTGTACAATGTAAAATAATATCAATAACCAAAAAACATCTTAAAATAAAATATAAATTTCAAAAAAAACATAAAAAATAAACTTGGAGGAAACTGAGGTAATGCAGAGAGAAAAAAAAAGAAAATCCATAAAATGTGAACATTTAGAGAAGAGGAAGCTCGTGGATCTTATAAGTATAATAGCAGAAGTTTAAAAAGCAGTAGGATGGTTGAAAGAAAAAGTTAAGGAAATCTCCAAGTAAAAACAAAATGACCAAGAGCCGGAAAAATATAAATAAAATTAGGAAAATTAAAGAATCTATTCAGGAAGTCCAATAGGAGTTTCAGAAAAAGAAAATAAGTAATTGAAGGAAGTAAAGTATCAAGACAATTTTTTTTAAATTTCCCACAGCTGAAGAATGTGTTTCCAAAATGAAAAGCCCAACAAATGCCTTTTAATATCCATTAAAAAAAAAAAAAAACAGACCCTGGGGTGCATCATTAAATTTCAGAGAATCTTGGATACAGAGGATATCCTCAAAGTTCAAGAGAGAAAAAGCGGTTTGCACACAGAGGATGAGGAAACAGAAAGTCATCAAACTTCTCAATAGCTATTCTGGAAGCTAGAGGTTGATATAGCAATGCCTTCAAATATCTGAATCAATCCAAGTAAAATACCATCTGGACTAGAATTTCATACTCAGCCAAACTCAATCAACTATTAGGATAATGAAGTTTTCATTCATGCAAGATTTCATAATTTTATTTCCGTGTACCTTTTCTCATGAGTATCTTGAGAAAGTTTGGAAAGAGTTTAACCAAAATGAAAAATTAAACCAAGGAAGAAGATCTGGGATCCAGGAAACATAAGATCTAACATAGGAAAGAATCTAGGAGATTTTCCTGCAGGTTGTGAGGAAGTCTCAGGAAGACAGTTGTGCAGGAGGCCTTCAGAGCAACTAGCACTGGCAAGACCTGAAGGACTGAGACATCCAGGAGGGATGTTGCCAAAAAAAAAAAAGTAATTAATATTAATATTACAAAGAAATTTCATCCCTGTCAGAGAGTGGGGTGGGGGATGGTAAGTTAGTAATGGGCATTAGAAAATCAACCAAATAATATTGTACACAAAAAAAGTAAGAATGTGCAACAAGTATTGTGAACAGTATTTACCAAGTCATGATAAT
>NW_007736126.1:50112-50753 GCF_000696425.1 Galeopterus variegatus | reverse complement strand
TCAGATGGGATTTTTAATTGGGATGAAAACGTTCTCTGTCAGAAGCAAATCCGTAGGTCTACCTCTCAGAGGAGGAAGCAGCAGCCCAAGTTATAAGGCTGCAAAGGATTGATTCACTGTGATAATAAACAGAAAATTCCCCTAGAGATTTAGCAATGCTTGCATTTTGATCAGGATTTTTGTTGTTTTTGTTAATGCTCTGATTGTAAAGTTCAAGAAGCATTGAATGGACTGTCCCAATGCTAGTGGTCCTCATAGGCTCTGTTATTTTTAGTTTATGATTTTTCTGAACCTATGTTTTATAATTTCCAAATTGGATGAGGCCATTATTAGTTAAAACCATATGTAAATTGAAGACTTCTAACCTTACCCTGGATACTACAAAGCTCAAGAAAATCTGAATAAATCTGTATTTGGCTCCAGGAAAATAAAGCTTAGGAACAGGCACTTGTGCAGCCAAATATTTCTGCAATAAAAATAACGGTACCTCATAGTAAATAACAGCTACTCACAGTAAGTGCTTTTTGGGCATTATCTCATTTAATTATGACAAACATCTAAGGAAGATAAATTTATTTTCATTTTATAGAGGAGAAAAATGAGGATCAGAAAAGATAAGCAACTTATCCAAAGTCACTGAG
>NW_007736126.1:47370-49534 GCF_000696425.1 Galeopterus variegatus | reverse complement strand
ATTTTATAGAGGAGAAAAATGAGGATCAGAAAAGATAAGCAACTTATCCAAAGTCACTGAGCTAATAAGTGGCAGAATTGCGTTTGGCTGAATCCACTGCTTGGGCTCTTAACCACTCTGCTCCAGGCTAGCTACTGCACTGTAATTTGCCCTGAAGTCTTGATGCATTCAATACTATGTCATTTAGGGTTCTTTGTTCATATGTATTAAAAATCACCTCTAACTAATGTTAGCTAAAAGATAGCACTTAATGAAGGCATATAGAGGAGCTCATGGATGGGAGACAGAGTTGAAGGCTATGTTTAAAACAGACAATCTGTACCAGGCAATCCCAGATGGTCTCAGCCCCACAAACTACTCATCCCTTCTGAAGGGCACCATGCAGAAATGAATCCATAAATTCTTTTTTTAATACACATATGTTGCTTTTTATTGAAATGTATTGATTTTATATATATATATATATATATATATATATGTAGGGTTGAATATCAATAAAAGTATATACAATGTATAATGATCAAATCAGGGTAATTAGCTATTCATCCTTTCAAAACTTAATCATTTCTCTGTGATGAGGGTATTCCATCTCCTCTCTTCTAGCATTTGATAATGTGCAGTAAATTATTGTTAATTATAGATGCCTAGCTCGACTGTACACCCACAGAACTTATTTTTCTTATCTAACTGTTTTGTGTCCATTAACCATCCTCTCACTATCCCCATCCCCCTCCCCCTTTCCTGCCTCTCATAACCACCGTTCTCTCTCCTTCTGAAAGTTCAACTTATTATTTTTTCTTTCATTTTTTGCTTTCTTCTCCTTTTTTTTTTTAAGGTCTCACTTATGAGTGAGAACATGTGGAAAGTGAATCAGTAAATTCTAATGCTTTTGCTCCCATCCTTGAACCACTCTGTTCCAGAATCATACCCAAGGGAGTGAGTCTAATTGGCTGATCATTGGTCAATTGACTGCCCCTTTGCACCAATCCTATAGTGCTGATGGAAAAAAAAAAGTCTGATAGAAAGATCTTCCAGTTATCCCTTTGGATTTCCTGATGGGGGTACAAGCACCTCTTTTTTGTCACCCAGGCTGACTGCATGTATTGAAGTGATGAGATTCTCCAAAAGAAAACTAGAGTGCCATTAGGAAAGAGGAAGATGTTTGGTTGCCAAAAAGGAGGAAAAAAATGACTTCAATGGGGACTTTCAGCAGAACTAATGGAGTAGCAAAACCCTCAGCAGAATTTTTAAAACATCATTCTTTTTGATATTCCATTTCTCGGACAATTCTTGACCCTGTTAACACTCTAATTCACAGCAACAGGGAGAGTCATCATTGCAGAGATTGCTCAGATACTGTATCAGCTCATGTGCATTCCACCTGGGATGACGTTAGGGACAGGGACTGACGTGCTAGTCACCAAACCTGTTTCTTCTTCCCAGCATTCCACAGATTCCCTTTCAGTTATGTGTGGGTGCATGACTGAGTTCTCGCCCATGGAATGCAAGTGGAAGAAGAATGTGCCGCCCTCCTCAGGTCATCTTCCATGCTCCTTCTCTGCTGACCAGCTTGGTGCAAATGGGCACAGTGGCCTCATAGTCAAAGTACTTAAGATGGTGGAGCCACAGGATGACAGGCTCCTGTCCCTTTGTAGAGAAGAATACCTATTGCTCTGAGACTTACATTTTGGACTTTACATGAGCAAAAAATAAGCTTTCATTAGGTTTAAGCCTTTATGCATTTGGGGGCATTCACATGACCTTAACTAATATAGCTACTGAAACCCTATATCATCTTCCATGCTCCTTCTCTGCTGACCAGCTTGGTGCAAATGGGCACAGTGGCCTCTGTCAAAGTACTTAAGATGGTGGAGCCACAGGATGACAGGCTCCTGTCCCTTTGTAGAGAAGAATACCTATTGCTCTGAGACTTACATTTTGGACTTTACATGAGCAAAAAATAAGCTTTCATTAGGTTTAAGCCTTTATGCATTTGGGGGCATTCACATGACCTTAACTAATATAGCTACTGAAACCCTATATCATCTTCCATGCTCCTTCTCTGCTGACCAGCTTGGTGCAAATGGGCACAGTGGCCTCATAGTCAAAGTACTTAAGATGGTGGAGCCACAGGATGACAGGCTCCTGTCCCTTTGTAGAGAAG
>NW_007736126.1:44261-46409 GCF_000696425.1 Galeopterus variegatus | reverse complement strand
TTTTTCTAGTTTGGTGTTTTGTTTGGTTTGCTTGCTTGCTTCATTTGCTTGTTTGGTTTGACTATAATTTCCCTAATTCCACAAAGTATTTGTGGCGACTGGCATTTAAGGGTTTTGCCCATTCTTTTAATTTTGCAAGGCAATAGGTACCACAATGCTAAGTGAGAAAGTTAAAGTTCAAATAATCTCGTTTCTTTCAGATTATAGCACAGATTTGGCACTCCAGACAACTCTATACATGTGTCGGTTTCTTTCATTAAGGTTTGGCATCCCAGAACTTAATGATATATGACCTGCCTTATTTGAAAATTCAAAACATGATTTGCTAAGATCATGACTTACATGCTGGTTACATTTTTGATTTTATTAGGAAACCTATTAAACATCTACAAAATCTTCTTCTTAAAAAAAGAAAGGAAAATCAATCACAAGAGGGGAACTCTAAATGTCATATTACAAGGTGTTCAGTCTATACTTCCATTAGGAAAGTGAAAATACTCCGCACTGGGAAATATTTCGTGTCGCCCCAGGTTGAATTTGAAGTGGTATTTTTCTAGTCGGCTTTTTCAGCAAGACTAGCAACGTTCTGCTCTATTGGCCTGTGGTCAGGGGTTTCCCCCAAGGTGCCTTCCATCTCTTGGCAATGAGCAGTGACTAGCAGGTTAGGTTTTCTTTCTAGTCATCTGATAGGATTTCCCAGGACAGAGGTGTCAAGACAGCTTTGACCTGACTTCCCATCTCCTTCCTGTGGGCCAGCCTGAGAAAGAAGGAAGTCTCTGTCTTCCCCACCTGGCGCTGATGTCACACTTCCTCTCTCTGCAGCCCAGCGTCTTGACGCGCTCACAGACTCCTTGGCCTCTGCAAAAAGCAAAGGCTTTCAGTGACAGCGTTGCTGGGCAGCGCTCTCTGTGACAGAGTCAGGAAGCTGACTTCCTCTTATTCGAAGAGCTGTAAGAAAACCACCTGTCGAGCTCCCAGGGCCTCAGCAGTTTGTTTTGCGTCTTCCCTCTTCGGAGGTAACCACGCCCACTGCCACCGATGCAACAGCCGGAGCCCAGAAGTACAGACTGTGCAAAGTGTGTAGATCCGTATGAAGTTGAATGCTCTGAATAACCTGCCCTGAAGTTTTTCTCTTAAAAGAAAAAAAAAAAATCCTAGTTATCCACCCATGCTTGTCTCCCGCACTAAATTTTAAGGTCCTAGAAAACATACTATGTCTTAGTCTCCTTTGTCTATTCCAAAGTGCCCGGCTCAGGGCTTTGCATGAACTATGCAATAACTCTTGACTGCCAGGCCTTGGGGGATGGAGCCAGCGAGGTCACTTGGC
The DNA here is from genome assembly GCF_000696425.1 of Galeopterus variegatus. NCBI lineage: Eukaryota > Metazoa > Chordata > Mammalia > Dermoptera > Cynocephalidae > Galeopterus > Galeopterus variegatus. Next base: position 45,082 of record NW_007736126.1, on the reverse strand, counting down.
CAGGGCTCTAAGCCCAAAGAGACCTCAACTCTTTAGCAGCAGTTCAGTGCCAAATCCATATAGGGAACAGGGTGATACCTCCTTATGCACGCTGATCTTAGCTTTAAACTGTGCCTGCGCTGTCTTCCTCAGAGCTGCTGCTGGTGGTCACTCACTGTTAGATGCTAATGACAAACCACTTTCCCGAACAACTGATTGACTAAGGTCCATTTAAAGGGATTTTTTTTTAATATGCTCATCTTATAACTGCTTCTATTTATATGGTGACCCTCTTTCCCTTAAGATTATAGTGACAACAAATGTCATTAGTTTTCTGAACTATTTGTGTGTGTGTGTGTATATATATATATACACACACACACAATATATATGTACATATAAACAACTTGATTTTATACAATACTTGCATGATAGCATGGCATTACTGATAAATCATCTTTTTAAAATATTTGCTTATTATAGTATCATGGTTAACAGCACAGACATAGGAGCCAGACTGAGTTTGAATCCTGAGTTCATCTTTTACCAGCTGTGTAAACCTGGAAAAGTTCCTAAAATTCTAGATTTAGCTAATAATAACAGCATCTACCTCCTGACAGAGTTTTTGTGACAAGAGAATCGAATGAGTTATACACAAAGCTCTTGGAACAATGACTTGTTATATAGTAAGCACATTATGTGTACAATATTTTCATTTTACTGTCATGGTTTTTTTTTTTCTCATTTATAACCTCATTTGCAATATGTTGTATTTGTACATTTCTTCATTTCTAATTTATTTGTTCATGTGCAATTGAAATATTTTATATAGAGAAACTTAT
>NW_007736126.1:42346-43829 GCF_000696425.1 Galeopterus variegatus | reverse complement strand
TTTTTTTTTTTCTCATTTATAACCTCATTTGCAATATGTTGTATTTGTACATTTCTTCATTTCTAATTTATTTGTTCATGTGCAATTGAAATATTTTATATAGAGAAACTTATGTGTTACCTCAGAAACAGAGCCTGAGACAAGGCTCATTTTGGTGGTGACCCCAGACAGCATGGGTAGGGAAGAGGTGATATAATTCAGGGAGGGAAAGAAGTCCGTAGAGGGTGGTTAACAAACAGGAACCACTATGGGCAACTGGGACTCAACCCATTATAGACCTCTGGGTGAGGGCGTAGAACACACCCCAGAGTTGTCCTACCCAAGGGATGAGGAAGCTGGGTACTTATCTTGCAGCTCTCTTCAGCATTGTCTGAGGGCTGCTTCTGGAACATTGACCCCTAGCACTTCCAGCCCTCTCCACACACAGACAGAAAAAAGCCCTCAGGCCAAGAATTATAAGTTGTTACAGTTAGGAGCAGCCTAAGGACAGGAAGGGAGGCTGCTGAGAGGATATGGGCAAGAAGACATGGCAGCAACCACTATGGTAATTTCTGTAACACTTAGTTACACCCTAATTTTTTTTTTCAGTTTTCATTCTATCCTTTATTTTTCAGTGGGAGTGTCAAGTTGAATTTGTCATGACTTTCTGGGTAGCAAGTGATGGAAATCCCAGCCACACTATTTTAATCAAAAAGGAGTGTTCATTGGAAGAAAACTAAGATATCTCAGATAACAGGGGGAGAACCTCAGGGACAGCTGGAATCAAGTGGTGACAGGACTTGTCTCTATGGCTCTCATCTCTGCTTCTTTTGGGGAGACAACTTCAGTCTCACCTACTACAGAGCAGCATACTCCAGCTAGAAGAAAACTAGGCCATCAAGACATTCCTCTAGCTTCACAGGTTTTTAGAGACAAATGCTCTTTAAAGACAGTCTCTCTTTGTGAATGCCAGTTTGAAACACTATACTAATTCATTAAATACTGTTGAGCATCACATGATATGTCATCAGGAAAATGCAAATTAGAACAACACCGAGATGGGCCAGCCTGGTGGCGCACTGGAGAGTGCGCTGCTTGGGAGCGCGGCGGCGCTCCAGCCGAGGGTTCGGATCCCATATGGAGACTGGTTCCCGCTCACTGGCTGAGCACGGTGAGGGCGCAACACAGAGGGTTGCGATCCCGTTACCAGTCAGTAAAAAAAAAAAAAAAAAAAGAACAACACTGAGATAACCACTACACACCTACTAAAATGGCAAAAATCCAAAACACTAACACTGCCAAATGCTGGCCAGGATGTGGATCAACAGGAATTCTCATTCACGGTCCAGACGCTTTGGAATAGAGTTTGGTGGTTTTTTACAAAACTAAACATACTGGGCTGGCCCGGTGGCGCACTGCTACAGTGCGCCGCTTGGGAGCGCTGCGGCGCTCCCACCAAGGGTTCGGATCCCACATACAGACCAGCAGCTCACTGGCTGAGCGA
>NW_007736126.1:39342-41177 GCF_000696425.1 Galeopterus variegatus | reverse complement strand
AAAAAAAAAAAAAAAAAAAAAAAAAAAAAAAACTAAACATACTCAACATACAATCCAGCAATTGCCCTCCTTGGTATTTACCCACATGTGTTGAAAACATGTCCACACAAGAACCTGCACATGGATGTTTACAACAGCTTTATGTATAGTTGCCAAAACTTGGAAGCAACCAAGATGTCCTTCAGTAGGTGAATGGATTATAAACTGTGGTGTGTCCATACAATTGAATACTATTCAGCAATAAAAAGAAATGAGCTATCAAGCCATGAAAAGACATGGAAGAACTTTAAATGCATATTACTAAGTGAAAGAAATCAATCTGAAAAGGTTACGTACTGTATGATTCCAACTAGATGACGTTCCGGAAAAGAAAGATCAGTGGTTGCAGGGGTTGAAGGAATAGAATAAAAAGGCGGAGCACAGAAGATTTTTAGCGTAGTGAAAATATTCTGTACGGTACTATAATGAAGGACACTTTATTACACATTTGTCCAAGCCCATAGACTGTCCAAGCCAAGTGTGAACCCTAATGTAAACTATGACTTTGGGTGATTATGAAATGTCAATGTAGGTTCATCAGTTGTAACAAACGTACCACATTAGTGGGGGATGTTGATAATTGAGGAGACTGTGTATGCATGGGGATGGGGGCATATGGGACATCTCCCTACCTTCCTCTTAATTATTCTGTGAACCTAAAACTGCTCTAAAAATAAAGTCTATTACAAAAAATACTTGTTGATGTGCTAGACATCATTCTAAGCACTATGGAAACAGCAAAAATGAAAAAAAGGGACCTCTGTTTCCATGGATCTTACATTCTGGTGGAGGAGATTGACATAAACAAAGCTATAATTATGCAATAGAATGTCAGGTAATTGATTATGGTTTGAAAAAGTAAAGTAGGAGAGATGGATGGTGCTATTTAGATGGATGGTGCTATTTTAGATTGGATGAGGCTTTCCTTAGGAAAGGGTATTTAAGCAGAGACCTGACTAAACAGAGGTAGGGAGTCACGGATGTGACAGGAGAGAGTGTTCGTTCTAGGCAGAGAGAAGAGCAGATGGAAAGGCCCAAGACAGGAGCATCTCAAGCAGGTTTGAGTTCTAGCAAGAATGCCAGTGTGCCTGGAACTGAGGAGCAGGTAGTGGGGTCAGAGAAATAGCCAGGCACCAGATCACGCCCCCGGAAAAAACTTTAGGATTTACTCGAGAGGAAATGGGGTAGACTTGGTTGGGTTTTGAGCATGAGAGTGACATGTTTAAACAGGACCATTGTGGCTGGTAAATAGAAATCAGGCTCTAGTGGGNGCAAGAATGCCAGTGTGCCTGGAACTGAGGAGCAGGTAGTGGGGTCAGAGAAATAGCCAGGGACCAGATCACGCCCCTGGAAAAAACTTTAGGATTTACTCGAGAGGAAATGGGGTAGACTTGGTTGGGTTTTGAGCACGAGAGTGACATGTTTAAACAGGACCATTGTGGCTGGTAAATAGAAATCAGGCTCTAGTGGGGCAAGAGTAGAAACTGAGACATCAATTAAAAGGCTACTGCATTCAGTAGATGTTGGGGAAAAAATTAAAATAAAATATAAAAGGCTACTGTAGTTATCCAGAAAAATCCACGTGAGGGGTTCCAATATGCCAAACAAGTCAGATGTCATCCCAGAAGCAATCGACTGTGGAATCATACAAAAATATGGTGACCACCCCCCAAATTATGTATGGAAGGTAATCCAGGTTATTTATGAGCAGAACAGAGAAAGATACTGCACAGACAAATAATAGGGCCCATGGCATATGTTTAATTCACAAAGTATCTCACAAAAAGTCATTTTTT
>NW_007736126.1:36340-37792 GCF_000696425.1 Galeopterus variegatus | reverse complement strand
CAGCTGGTATTATGTTTAGAATAATTAGAAACCAACTTATCTTACCTTACACACACAAAAAAAGAATATATATGTATATAAATATACACACACACACACACACACACACTAAAGGACCCAGGCTTTGCTCAGAGAATTCTTTAGTTTGTTTTTGTTTTTTGTCCTTATCATACTCTCCTTTTTAATTTTTTTTATTTTATCATTACACAATGTAAACATTTTTTGTGGCCCTTTATCAATTGCTCACTAGCCACCCTCCCCCTCCCCCTTTCCCACTTCTGGTGGCCTCAGTTCTGTTCTCTCCTTTTGAAAGTTCAATGAATTGTTGTGATTGTTGTAGCTTTCTTGCTTTCTTTCAGCTCCCACTTATGAGTTAGGACACATAGTATTTCTTTCTGTACCTGACTTATTTCACTTAACATAATTTTCTCCAAGCTCATCCCTATTGCTGTCAGTGGCAGAATTCATTCTTTTTTTATGTCTGAGTAGTATTCCATTGTGAATATATACCACATTGTCCTTATTCAGTCATCCACTGATGGACATTAGGTTGGTTCCATATTTTGGCTATTGTAAACAGAGCTGCAATGAAGTGGGAGTGCAGGTATCCCTTCAACATGATGGTTTCCATTCCTTTGGGTATATACCCAGCAGTGGGATTGCTAGACCATATGACAGTTCTATCTGTAGTTGTTTGAGAAAATTCCATACTGTTTTCCATAACAGCTGCATTAACAGCTACACTACAGTCCCACCAACAGTGTGGGAGGGTTCCCCTCTCTGCATCTAGCCAGCATTTGTTATTCTCTGTCTTTTTGATACTGGCCAGTCTACCTGGCGTGAGATGATATGCATTTCCCTGATGTTTAGTGATGTTGAGCATTTTTTCAAGTGTCCATCGGCCATTTGTATATCTTCCTTTGAGAAATGCCTATTCAGCTCCTTTGCCAANTTTTTTGTTCCTTATTAAGTAGCATGCCAAAAATCAAGGCTTGAAAATCACTCCTGCAGGTAAATATATTTTACCATACTATTTATCAAATAAGACTTATCTGCTTATTTGTAGGCTTGTCCATCTTATGATCCTTCCAAGTTCATTTCACACTCCAATTTTATTCATCTGTTAATAGAACAATAGTTTCTTTTTTAAAAAATATCAATTCTCATGTATTTTAAAGAACCACTTGTGATTCTTTTGATATCCACATCATCATTCACCTTTGAGTAAAATAACCATTGTCCACACTCCTTCATTCTCAGTTTTACTACTTCTGTGTGCTGATGGCCTCTCGATCTCTATCTCCAGGAGAGACCTCTCTCCAGAACCTCTGACCCATCCACCTCACTGTTTCATATACATCCCTAATCAGCTGGTATTATGTTTAGAATAATTAGAAACCAACTTATCTTACCTTACACACACAAAAAAAGAATATATATGTATATAAATAT
>NW_007736126.1:34429-35050 GCF_000696425.1 Galeopterus variegatus | reverse complement strand
AGTGTCCATCGGCCATTTGTATATCTTCCTTTGAGAAATGCCTATTCAGCTCCTTTGCCAATTTTTTAATCAAGTTGCTTGGTTTTTTACTCTTAAGTTGTTTGAGTTCACTGTATATTCTGGATATTAATCCCTTGTTAGATACATAGTTTGTGAACATTTTCTCCCATCCTGTAGGTTGTCTTTTCGCTCTGTTAAATGTTTCTTTTGCTGTGCAGAAGCTTTTTAATTTGATATAATCCATTCGTTTCTTTTTTTCTTTTGTTGCCTGTGCTTTTGGGGCCTTATTGATAAAGTCTTTGCCTAGTCCTACTTTCTGATGTGTTTCCCCTACGTTTTCCTTTAGTAGCTTTATAGTTTCAGGACTTATATATAAATTTTTAATCCATTTTGAGTTTATTTTGGTATATGGCAAGAGGCACAGGTCTAGTTTCATTCTTCTATGTATAGATTTCCAGTTTTCCCAGCACCACTTACTGAAGAGGCAATCCTTTCCCCAGTGTATGCTAGTGCTGTCCTTGTCAAACATCAGTTGGCTGTAAGTTTGTGGGTTGGGTTTGGGGTTCTCTATTCTGTTCCATTGGTCTGAGTGTCTGTTTTTATGCCAGTACCATGCTGTTT
>NW_007736126.1:18550-34114 GCF_000696425.1 Galeopterus variegatus | reverse complement strand
CTGTTCCATTGGTCTGAGTGTCTGTTTTTATGCCAGTACCATGCTGTTTTGGTTACTACAGTTTTGTAGAGTAATTTGAAGTCAGGTAGTGTAATGCCTCCAGTTTAATTTTTTCCTCAGGATTGCTTTGATTTTTTTGTGTCTTTTGTTGTTCCATATGAATGTTAGGATTGCTTTTTGGTATTTCTGTGAAGAACGTCATTGTCGTTTTGATGGGGATTGCATTGAATCTGTAGATCATGTTGGGTAGTACAGACATTTTCACAATGTTTATTCTTCCAGTCCAAGAGCATGGGATGTCTTTCCATCTTTTTATGTCTTCTTTAAATCTTTCATCAGTGATATGTAGTTCTTGTTTTAGAGATATTTCACCTCCTTGGTTAAATTGAATCCTAGGTATTTTATTCTTTTGGTGACTATTGTAAATGAAGTTGCTTTCTTGATTTCTTTTTCTACTATTTTGTTTTTGAAGTATAAAAATGCTACAGATTTTTGGGTGTTGATATCATATCCTGCAAATTTACTGATATTGTTTTTCAGCTCTAAGAGTTTTTTGGTACAGTCTTTAGGTTTTTCTATATTAAATCTTTCATCAGTGATATGTAGTTCTTGTTTTAGAGATATTTCACCTCCTTGGTTAAATTGAATCCTAGGTATTTTATTCTTTTGGTGACTATTGTAAATGAAGTTGCTTTCTTGATTTCTTTTTCTACTATTTTGTTTTTGAAGTATAAAAATGCTACAGATTTCTGGGTGTTGATATCATATCCTGCAAATTTACTGATATTGTTTTTCAGCTCTAAGAGTTTTTTGGTACAGTCTTTAGGTTTTTCTATATCCAGGATAATGTCATCTGCAAACAGGGACAGTTTGACTTTGTCCTTTCCAATCTGGATGCCCTTTATTTCTTTCTCTTGCCTGGTTCCTCTGACTAGTATTTCCAATATTATGTTAAATAGGAGTGATGAGAGTGGGCATCCTTGTCTTGTTCCTGTTCAGGATGATATTCACAGTGGGTTTGTCATATATTGCTTTTATGGTATTTATATACTTTTCTTCTATACTTAATTTGCTGAGGGCCTTTATCATGAAGGGTTATTGAATTTTATCAAATGCTTTTTCTGTGTCTATTGAAATAATCACACGTTTTTTGTCTTTGATTTTGTTGATGTGGTGTATCATATTTATTGACTTGCGTATGTTGAAATGTCTTGCATCCCTGTGTTGAATCCTACTTTATTATGGTGTACAATTTTTTTTTTTGATGTTTTGCTGTAATTCTCTCTAAATATGATTATGGGCTACATGATTTCACCTTTCTGTACACATTTGCTTATTTCTCTTCCTATCTCTTTTTCCCTCCACAGTACAAAGAATGACTACCCCAAAGCTCTAGAGTTTCTCCCTGTCCTCTGGCTCCAGCCAAAGGCAAAGATGCAACTGTATCTGAATCATAAATGAGAATTCCCAGTAGGAGTTGATTGATCCATCTGGACTGACTCTTGTCAGCCTTGAAGAACCCACATGCCCATCTAAGATCTCCCCTGTGATATGATGAAACCAGAAACTACATCTCCCAGAATTTTCTTCTCTGTACATTCCCTGGTTGGAGTTAACCAATTAAGGCTCTTGCAGGAGATTTAGAAGGTAAAAGAGAGGAGACTTTGTCATTATTTTCCAGAGGCAGGAGCATGGCAAGATTGGACATTCAAAGAAGATTTCCAGCAAGCTTTTTGAGAACTTCCCACCTCAGTGCTGTAGGCTGACATTTTAGGCAGCAGCTTGCCTGACCACAGCTTCCCACAATGGTTGAATCAAATTATAATTCTCTTTGCTAAAAGCTTGCATACATGAAATACCTAAAGTGGCTTCTCTTTTCCTGGCCAAACCCTGACTGTTACACTGAGAAAACTAACAAACTTGGCTGCCAGGTGCAGACTGGATCTCAAAGCAGTTAGTTGTCTTACAGTTACCTCAAACATAGTCTATCTACCCTAAGCCTCCTTCTCTTGTGTTCTTTCTCTACGGTGGTGGTGCCAACTCTACCCAGTTCCCCCAAGAGGAAACCTCCTGCATTGACTCAGTCTCTTAGATCTGCCAGTTTTATCTCCTAATCTGTCTAATGTTTTTAACCTCCTACCCATCCTTGGAAACAACCTTACTATCTTTCCTAAACCCTGGCAGCTGCCTAACCAGCTCCTGGTCTCTGCTTGTGGTCCTCTCAATTCCATTTTTCAGAGATTCTTTCCTCAAATTAAATATGATTATGGCATGCCTTTCCTTAAATAAGAGATATGCATCACAATAAGTTCTTTAATGTGACACAAGAGACCATCCATAGGCTTCTGCCCACCCACCCGTCCTCATCTCAGTGTTCTCTGAAACCCATTCATCACAGGGAGAATGAAATCAACTGCTCAGAGCACTTCAGTGGCTTGTGTGAAGTCTGAGCCAGCCTCACCTGTCATACCATGTGGGGCTGCTCTTCAGCAACAATGCCATGTGGCAGCAGGAGAAACAGCCATAGAGGACTGCTTCACTGTGCAGCTACATTTTTTAGACTTATAAGCCCACAGAGTTTTTGTAAGGAAAAGTTTGAAGAAGCAGGAAAGAAATGCTGGATTTCTTGCCAAAAGGTGAACAAATTTTGAAGTATATAACAATATATAATTTAACAATCAATAAATGACATGTCTCTTCTCTTCCTGCTTCTCTGCCTATTGAAAAATAAGACAAAAGATGGAACAAATGGAAGAGCAAAATATTATCCTTTTGTTGATAGAGCTGATATAGTGCATGTGGTTCAAATCTGTGGGAAAATAGGAATCCTAAAACTGAACCTCAGAATTAGACTTTCCCAGCTCATAGTGCTAAACAGGATAGACACCCTCCCCAAGGCCCTGCAGGAGCATAACAGAGCCCACACTACCTGCATGCAGTCCCAGGAGGAAAAGAAGAATGAGGAGGAAGGGGCTGGGATAGGTATTCCCTGTTTGTCCCCCCAAACACAGCGGTCAGATGAGTCACTCCACTGCCCCTGGGGCAGAGTGAGTGGGGTGGAGAGAAATCAGGAGTGTTATGCTCATGGAGCTCCCTGAACAAGAGTGGTGAGAATAGTTCTGCCCCAACTATAGAAGCAAAACTAGACAAGTAGAAAAGACATCACAGGATCTGCACAGCAAGTTTGGGGAGCATTTCATGCTGGCTACACATAAAGATAACTCAAAGAAGTCACTTCCAGGGAGCCTACCTGAAGTATTTGCAATGCTGGCTCCCTGCATGGGTTGCACTTAACATAGTGTGACTGCATAAACACATTTGCCTTTTCTTTTCTCTTTTAATTTTTTCTCTCTCTCTCTCTCTCTCTTTCTCTCTCTCTCTCATTCAATTTATGATTTTGCTGAGTGAATCCTAAGTCTGTATGGGCTAGCAATTAAGAACCCAGACAGAGAACCCTGATTCAGTCCTAGCTCCACTGTCACTAACTATGTGATAATAGACAAGTTCCTCAACGTTTCAGGAACTTAACTTTCCTCAGTATAAAAATAGGGAAGATAACAGCTCCTATTTCAGAGAGTCATTGTGAAGAATAAACATGTTGATGCTTATAAAGCACTTAGAGCCCTGTCAGGCATAGAGTGAGCTAGGATATTGTTGACAATGATAATGATGATAATGATGATTGTTGTTATTGGCACTTGGCAGAACTTGATAGCTCTAGTGTGTAATGTGAGTCTTATAAAAAATATTTCCTCTATAACTTGAGAAACAGTCAGCAGCTGCAGAGCTCAGGGTAGGCAGCAGAGAGTTGGGTTTATCCATGGCTCGGGTTTTGCCAGGAGAATATGGCGAAGGAAGAGAAGGGCAAAAAGACCACGAAATTAGGTGAATAATAAGGGAAGCAAAGACATGTAAGGGTAAGAGACAGTGAAAAGATGTTAGGATTTGTGGATTATCCACCTCCTTGGGGTTGAATGATTGCTGGAGTGCGTTCTAGAAGGAGCAAGCTGAAAAGCTGTACAGTAGGATTCATGAAATTGAGATAAAGTGGGGAATGGGGGCTGTGGTTATTATACTGCAAGCTCTAGAATCTGCCCATGGGACATACTGGCTACAGTAAGCTAAAAGGCAAGAGCTGGGTGAAAGGGAGATCATGGGAGTGAGAGGCCAGCGTGTTTCAAGCACCATCTATATGGATATTGAAGTTATAACAGGAGTGGTATTGGAGAAAGTGATAGTAAACCAGTAGATAAAATCTTGCTAGAATGAGGAGGAGTGACTGTGGGATCAGTAGATGATGATCACCAGGGACTAGTGGGTGATGTACTCTCACAGCACAATATTTAAAGCAGGAAGAAGCTAAGGAGTTTTAGGAAGAAGAGAGGGAGAATGGCACAAACATGGATGAAATGCAAGAAGGGCACTGAAACTACCTCCACTCCATGCCCAGGGACACAAGAGGAAAGGGAAAGAAAGCAGCCACAGCTAGAGAGAGCTGCAAGGGAGTCAGGTCACAGTGGAAAGTCCACTCCATCATAGCAAGAAGGTAAAGTTCACAGAAAGCATTAAAGATATAAGGGATTTTGCTGGTGACTGACAGTGGGTTCAGAGGGCACAACTGCAAGGATTTCAGAAGTTGGAGACAGGTCAGAAATGGGGTCAGGAAAAAAAAAGTGCAGAGCCATTATGGAAATGAAAGCCTGGGGATGAGGGAGTCTCCTGGGAGTCCTGAGCGTTTTGGGGCATCTGTCTTAAGCAGGAATAAAGAGAATCATGGAATTATCCCTGGTGGTCTCAAAGCCGAAAGTGGTGGGGAAGCCGTGAGTGCTGAAGATCCTGCCAGGAGCACACAGTTATGTGTCCCTTCTTCACTCCTGCCCATGATTATGAGGAGATTGAGGGAGCAATGGTCTTATTTCCCAGAGGGATAGAAGTTCTTGGCTCCTTCCGGACCATCTGGGCAAGAGGATGTCCACTTCTGCATGAAGACCAGTAGACAGAACTCTAGGAGGAAGGACTCCTAAGAAGAGAAAGGAAAAACTAAATATAACCCATGCTCACAGGCCAGCATGCATTACTAGATATTAGGAGATGTTGGAGTTAGCAGGGAGCTTAGAAGTCTCTAAATTGAATGTATTCATTTCAGTGAGGAGAAAGCCAAAGTTCAGAGAAGTAGAGTGAACTCATTATAAATAAGAAATTAGGTAATAGATCTCAGAAAGCTCTCCTTCAAAAATCATTATCCAAACAGAAAATGATAAGCTACCTAAAGGAGTACTTATTATTTGGGAAATTGATTAATGGGAAATAGGCAAAACTTGCTTTAAAATATTTATCACAGTCCACCAAAATTTTTTTAGAAACATTTTAATAAGAAGCTGCTTCAGTGGTGGCACTGAATAAATTCACATTACAGAATAGTAGGAACTGATTATGTATGTGTGTGTATATATATATATATATATATATATTTACATTTGGTTTTATTGTTTCCAATTATGGGGCTCTGAAGTAAAATGTCCTGTTACAAGACAAATTTATAAAAATAAATTTTAGAATTTATCATTACAACACTCTCAGAGAAAATTCTTTGAAAAATTATTGATAAATTAAAAGTCTGGGTGAATTATGTGCCTAAAAGCTTTCTTTTAAGTGATGCTTGAGGGAAAAAAAGGTTACTAAAGGAAAAAAATTGCTACAAAAACTTTTAGGAATTATACTTTACCAGTGTAGAAATAGTTACAAATATTATTCTTAAGTATTTTGTTTCAGTGATGTTTGTGAAATTTGACAAACTATTTGATAAGTCTAGATTTTCTTAAAGGCATTCAAATACATGCTATTATTTCTTAGGACTTGTCTTGGCTATTTTGATGACCATAAGTCTTCAATATAGGTTTTTGGATTTCTGAACTGATACTTTGAGGCCAAAAATTATTCCCACCATAACTTAGAGTAGCATTTGAAATAATTTTTAGAAAGCACAAATTGATTTCATATTTACAGCCTTTTTGAGTTGTTTATAATTTACATATGTTTATATAAATTTTATGTCTATTTATATCATTTGTAACCGGATTTTAAAATAATCAATCTATTTTTAAAGTGTGATAAGCAATTGGACCATATAACTTTTGCCACCACTCCCTCTTATCCATTGATTTGGAAACCACATTCAAGATAATCCTCTCTACCAAGAATCAGCCCACTGATGTAGCAGCAGGGTGCCATTAACTATCATTTCCACCGACAGCTGAGGTTGTGGTTTTGTATTCAGCACTTTTTTCCTTGTGTATAGAACGAAAGATGTTACTAATGCAGTAATGTGAGTAATCTACCAAACCTGTGGTTACTACTGCCATGCAAATTTTCTTTCTCAGTAGGAAAGTGTCATTGGTCATTCCCAAGATGTTACACATGAACAGAAAAAAGTGAATATTGTTGGCTCTTACATTTTGTCTAGGAAATAAAACTTAGTTCTTCACTTGTGGTTAAAGGTAAGTCACTGTGGTGACACACAGCATTTTTTCATTAGGAGATGAGCTAAGCAGGAAACAGCAGCCTGAGATGTATCATCAATGAATTTTTACACTTATGATATTTACTTTATTTTAATAAATATAAACATCAAACATAAATATTAATGTCTATATGAATATTAAGTTTTTCCTTCTAATCTCCTCAAAATAACACATGCCATATCAGTGTTTTGCTTTCTTAAATGTTTTCCTTTTTCCTTAAAAAAAAAAAAATCTAGTAATTTTTTTTTTCTGTCTTCATCAGTGGTACACTGATTCTTCTATTTTCCCACTGAGTTGGTATCTCAAAAAGACTATGAGAACTAACCTCTTTGTTTCTAGAATCAGGCTCTGTTCTAGGGCTATCATAGGAGGACCCAGTAAAATTAATTTGGGGTAGGGTTCAAATCGAGTCCTTTCAGTATATGGTCACCAGGCTGAACTGAAATCTCCAGTGTGTGGACATCCCACACGTTGGGCACCCCTAGATCTTTCCCAAGCTTCCTGAATCCAAATTTCTGTCCATCTCCACTACCTCCTCCATCGTCCAAGTCACCATCATCTCTCACATGAGCCACTGCGAGTGCCTTTTAATTGCCTTCCAAGCCTCCACCCCTACAATCAGGGCAGAGATTCAGTGGGCTTTGTCTGTCATCCTCTGTGGTTGGTCAAAGCCCACGTCATTCAGTTTGTCAAATATTTTTATTATCATACCTACCTACCACCTTTTCACTACATGATAGCCAGAGAGATCTTTACAGCATAAATCATGGTTTGCCATTCCCCTGAATATAATGGTTTTGTCTGGCTGACAACACCTGAAACCACTAATCCATCTCAACATCAAGAAAAGAGAAACAAGCAGGAATTACCTGCCTTCTGAAGTGACGTGGCAGGGAGTCCACAGCACCACCATGGAGTATTCCTACCAAAAGCTTAGAACTGAATTTGATCATGCCTCTACATCTCATCACCAGTTTAAAGGAAATTCTGCGGGAGAGGGACAAGTTAAATGTCACCACATGGACATCAGCTGTGAAGTCCAGAAGGGGGGAAATTCTATAGGACAAATGACCTGGTTTCTTCACCAAATAAATGTCAAAATAGACAGAGAGAAAGAGTGTGTGGGGGAATTTATAGATTTAAGAAATATATCTACGCATTTATTTTGAATTCTGATTAAACCATACTGACTATTAAAAGAAATTCATGAGATGTTCAATTTGTTGATATTATTAAATTATTGTTAATTTTTTATGTATAATAATGATATTCCCGATGTATTTTTCTAAGAGTCCTTATTTCTTAGACATACACAAGTATTTATGGATAGAACTATATCTGGAATTTTCTTTAAAATAATCTCAGGTGAGGGAGTGGGAAGTATTGGTGAACCAAGATTGTCAGATGTTGAGAATTTTTTAAGCTGAGTGCTGAGTATATTAGAATTTGTTGTTTGGGTGTGTTTTTTTTTTTTACAGTGTTTTCTCTATTTGACGGTAAGTTTCAGAATTTTATGATAAAGAGTTAAAAATATAGAATTTGTTGTTTGGGTGTGTTTTTTTTTTTTACAGTGTTTTCTCTATTTGACGGTAAGTTTCAGAATTTTATGATAAAGAGTTAAAAATATTAATAGAAAGAAAACACCTCAAAGACATCCCTCTACTCTCAGAATAAAATTTAAGCTCCTCCCTACCCTACTAGTCCTACATGATCTAGTTCCTGCTTCTCCAACCCCATCTTGTCCTATTCTCACTGTGTATTTCACTCCAATGAGCAGTGAGAATGGGCTTCTTTTCTGTTTCTTGAACACCCCCAGGTCTTTCCCCCTTCAAGGCCCTTGCACTTGCTGTTTCCTCCGTCTGGAATGCTCTTTCCCCAGCAACTCGCTTGGCTATCTCAACTCTTATCTTTCAAGTCTCAGCTCAGATATTAACATCATTTTACTTGGCAATCTGTCCTGAACGCCCTGCAAACCCCCCCACACCCAGTCAGTTACTTCTTATATTACCCCAATAATTGTCTTTGCAGCACTTATCACATTCTGAAATTATCTGTTTTGCTATTATTGTTGTTTGCTTGTTTGATTTTTGTTTCTCCATGTATCATAAGCAGCTTGGGCTATTGTCTCTTTTCATGGCTGTACCTCAGAATTAGAAAAGCACCTAGCATGCAATGAATACTCAACAAATATATGGTAAATAAACAAAAGATTTGTTGAAAATGAAGAAACTACCAGGAAAGAAAACTGATATTAGAGACCATAAGTTAGCTAATCAATTGAGTACTGCTTTAGACTAAAAACCCAGACAGTGGGAAGTGGAGTATCCAGATTCCCCAGACAGACACGAGGCAGGAACACAACCTCAGAGTATTCAAAGAAGTTCTTCTTAGTTGCCCTAGAGATGATTATTCTCTAATGAAATTCAGATTTTCCAGAGAAGTGAGGTCATGATGTGGCTAGATCTGAGCAGCGGATGGTATCTAAATAAATACATGAATACTACCTCCATCCCTTCACCAGTTCAAAAGCAGCACAGGACACAAAGCCCAATTGACCTCATGTCCCTTTTACCTCCCCCCAATCTTTACTCCTCCAGAGGTGCGTGAAATTGTGGGTCTCTGAGAGGTTAAAATTCACGGACACCCGAAGTCCCCAAAGCAAACTGGTATATTAGGATAGGAATGGACAAGAGAATGTATCAACACATTAACAGAACAGTAATTCCTATTCTTGTTATTCTTAAAAATTCTACTGGGTGAGATCTAGGGAAAGGTGAGCCACAACCAAAGCTTCTTATTGACTTACTCCCAGAAGACTGGTCTCAGTTCAAAACTGACAATATATTCTTACCTGGGACCTAGATTTCTAACTTGAGGGTGACTATTCCAAGACTATGACAGAGTCACAGTCTTTATAAAACAATAGTTCTCTGGCTTCCTGCCAGAATGACTTTCCCAAGATCATGATCTAGCTGGACAACTCTGGCACATTTGTGGAAGATAGGACAACCCCAGCAAGGTTCTCAGATGGTGCTGGCACAATAAATCAGAGTTAAAACCATCACCCAGGTCGCCAAAGTGTTACATATATAATGGGATGGTCCCATCAGATATTATGAAAGTGGATAATACAAACTCTAACAGCTCCATGAGGTTCTTAAAGCAGATTAGATTATTGCTTCAATTCCTCACTTCATCATTGTATTAGAACTATTCGTCCATGCCACTTTGCCATACCACAACCACTAGATTAGGCAAAGTTTGTTTTCCTTCCCCAGTAATGTTGGGATCAGCCAACTGACTTGATTTGGCTAATGCAATGTTAGCAGACATTATACAAACAGAAGCTTAAAATATACTACATGATTTGGCTTGGCCTCTTGTGCTTTTGCCATCGGCCATGAGAAGATCATGTCCTACATTGCCACTGGTTGCAGAATGAAAGACGTGTGGTGACCTGTACCTGAAACTGGGCCAGCAGCCTGAAGCCTGTAGCAGAACAGCCCCAACTGACCCAGAGATCCATGAACAAGACACTGTTTTGAGATACTGAGTTTTTGGAGTTATTTGTTACACAGCATTATTACAGGACATATTAATCCTAAACATGGAAATTCAAAGATCAAAGCTCAGTAAGAAAAAATTATTCCTTCTTTCCTCTTCATTAATGAACTTGTCATGGTTATTTGCTCCACAGAGGGAGGTTTTATCCATATTAGAAACCCATGGTGTGATAAACAGAGCTCAGGCAATGAAAATTCCCCATTATCCAAAGTATCACTAATGCGGGCTCCATCAGGAGCAGCATATGTCCTTTTTTCCTTTGGAAGCTGTTACTGTTTACACCATGACAGAAGAGTCTTAAGAATTAACCTGCACTATCCCTGTTTCACCTGGTCAAGAATTTATGTTGGCAGCAACAGAATAGGTTCTCACTGATATTCCAATAACTTAAAAGCAATGTTGCATTAAAGTAGTTTTAAGAACCCTGTAGCCCATGGATGATTTATATCTATTCAAACCTGGTTAGTACCCAAAATGCAAATCCAAAAAGCCCTTCATGCCATCTATGTTCTCCACTTCTCTCCTCCAGCACTCTGCTCCTGAGCCCTTGCAAATGGAGACAAATCATTTTACTTACACATTGTTCACAGATTACTTTTTCAAAGCAGCCTCCAAACTCTTACTTCATATTGTAGATTATGTTTTCAGCCCTAATTCTTCACCCTACCTTTCATCCATACCCTTTGTCTTTTCATTTGACTTTTCAGTTCCTTCCACTAAAGGGACAGAAATATTTCTCTGCTCCTTGTTTTTGGATTTGACTTGAGTTGGTCAATCAAATAAGGAGAATATGAAAATCTGGCAGTTCTGAGTCTAGGCTTTGAGAGATCAGGCCTTAAGAGGCTTCACATTTGCACTCACTCCTGTAGGTCCTAGGAGGGGATGAGAGGTAGTGGGAGCAGATCCATGCTAAGATAAGCAGCTCCATCCAGACAACTCAGACCTTGGTCAACAGACCCCCAGATTACCTACAGACTTAGAAGCTAAATGAGTACCTGTCGTACAAAGCTGAAATTTGGTGGATGTTTGTTACACAGGATTTTGTGACCATGAGAAACTGATATACTTCCCTGTTTTTTGTAATTCTTTTAGGTTCATTTCATTTACCTACACTACCTTTTACACCTACTCATTGATAAGAGCTCCTTATGTTTAAACCTTTGTCATAATTTGTAAAAGAATCATTTCCAATATCTTTTTACCTCTTAAATTAGTTAAAAGTAGTTTCAAATACAATTTTTAAAATAAAGACCCATCGATCTATACCTAAATAGACCTTAAAGACTAAACAAGACCTACTGATCTATTCCTCTATGATATTGCCTTTTCTTTTTGTATTTACAAAATTGATCATCAACCTAAGCTCAGTTAACTATTTTCTGCTATTTTGACTGGTACATCTTTATTTATACATTCAGGCCCTTTTAATTAAATCCAGAAAGTTTTCTGCAGTTATACCTTTATGCATTGCTGCTGTTTCAATTAAATATCTTGAAGTTCTTTGACAATATTTTTATTTCTTAGGTTTTGGATTTGAGGACACGGAGATAAAACTGATGGGTCACATTCTATCCAACTGAGATGAACTGAATACAAGATTAGGTGTTAAAATATGTTTAATTAGGAGTCCTAAAAACAAACAGAAATTATCTAGTTATTTGTGAAATTATACAAATTTGCCCATTTCATCTTTCAAAAACTGATGGGTCACATTCTATCCAACTGAGATGAACTGAATACAAGATTAGGTGTTAAAAAATGTTTAATTAGGAGTCCTAAAAACAAACAGAAATTATCTAGTTATTTGTGAAATTATACAAATTTGCCCATTTCATCTTTCATGTGTCTGTTTTGGCCTTTCTAATAACACAGCTTCTTGAAAGACAAAGGTCTAATCTGAAAACCTAATATTCTGATCTACTCTTCCCCACCTCCTGCAATCATTTAGGAGAAAAATTCCCCAAAAAGCTGCTTCAGTAGAAGCCACAAATCTCATGGGAGAAGGAGAAATATTGGCATCAAGAGCATCTCTGAGTAAAGAATATACCTTTGTCAAAAATATGCTCAAATCGTCAAGCCCAGAATAATCAGTGACTCTGGATGAGACAAGTTGCATTCTTTGAGCTATTTGTTTAACTTTAACATCCCCTAAGGCCTAGGATATCAGAAGATGCCTACTCCAGGAGACCAAGTGATGACAGAGGAATCCCCACTCCAAAAAAATTCTCCCATTTAAAAAAAAAATCACCACAAGCCAAAAAATGTTGAGAATCTGTAATAACCTGTGCTCGGGCTAAAGATACAACCATGAACAAAGTTCCAGCTGTCAAGGAGGGTTATAGTCTGGGGAGGGAGGAGGAAGATAGATAGAAATCAAATAAAAGTACTAAAATATAAATCTGTCGATATTGAACTAGTATTTACAGAGTGCCTCCTATGTGCCAGGTCCTGCTCTCAATACTAGGGATGTAGCAAGTCAGGCAAAAATCCCTGCACCTTGGAGCTTAATTCTAATGAAGGGAATATGATAGATAGAAAGATACATAGATAATAAAATTCTAAGAAGGAAAGGAAAACAGTTGTTTGAGAGTATATAAGGAATCTGATCAAATTGGAAGTGGTTCCAAAAGGCTTAGTCAGGTGGGTGACAGCCTTACTAGAGTAAGTAGCCTTACTACTTACTGGAGCCAGAATGCCAAGTTGCTAATACCAGCTGCTGGTCAGCTGCTACATGACCTTTTGTACTTTACTTAAATTCCCCAAGCTTCAGTCTCTTCATCTGTAAAATGGGTACAATAGTGGTATTATTATGTAGATTACATAGGTTAATAGCTATAAAGTGCTTTAAATAGTGCCCGGTCCGTAGTATGTGCCATGAAAGGATTTTTACAAAAAAAAAAACTCTTAAGGGAAGAGCGAGATGCATTCCATACAGAGGGCACAGAACATGCGGGCTCCCGGCGCTGATGCCAGCACATACCAATAGAGCCGTGCAGTTACGATTTTTACAAAAAAAAAAACTCTTAAGGGAAGAGCGAGATGCATTCCATACAGAGGGCACATTACATGCGGGCTCCCAGCGCTGATGCCAGCACATACCAATAGAGCTGTGCAGTTATTTCCAAGCCACCATCCATTCTGGTTGTCCCAAGCCCATGTTCTATATTTCAACTCTAACCCTTGCAGATGTTCCTGGGGAGAGGGAGTTGAAAAACTAAGAGTCTAGAGCTCAAAGAACAAGGACAGTTGTGGGAGGCTATTGCAAAACGAAGCTGAATGAGAACACACAATACCCTGGAAGCCAGGGCTGGAACTAGGGTGGGAGAGTGAGGTGACCAGGGTGCAACGTTTAAGGAGACACTCATTTTCAGGATCAGACAGGTACCACTTGCACAATGTTGAGAGTGTTTCCTTAAAATTTGCATACTAGGTGCCTCACTGGCCTTATCCTAGTGCCAGCCCTGCTGCAGGCCACGTTATGAGCTTTCTTATTATGATGCGGCAATGAAAAGCCATGGAAGGATTGTAAAGGGTGAGAGAGGTGGGTGTCATGATAGTATTTGTACTTTTAAAATTCTCTCTGGTTATGCAGACAAAGAGGAAGGAAGCTAGATAAGAAGACCCATCTGGGTAAGAGATGGAGCTTATAAGAAACAGTAGCTGTGAATCCAGACATCCACTGCCCCCAGAGGACTCAGGACTGCTGTGAAGGATATGTGCTCTCAACTTACCCAAATATGCTTCAGCAGCACCACAACTAGCCCTCACATCCTACTCAGACTGAGGACTTATGTAGCCCAGGATCCATGGTACTACCTGGATTGGTTTAGGGGCTCCAGCACCTAAACCAAAAATAGTTCTGGACAACTAGAGGGCATGCGAAACCCAGCCCTGGCACCTGGACATTGCTAGGACATCGTCAATGTGAAATGAGAGGGCAATATGTGGAAATAGGGGCAACAAAGGAACCTCTAGGATTAACTCAGAATCCCAACAATTGTGTCTTGTCCCCCAGATCCCATGTCTGTGAAAGCTGAAAACTAGACTGCACAAGGGGACTCCAAAAGGTTTCTGAAAAAATGGAATTAAAAGATAAAAATAAAAAATATAAACTTTATTTCTCAACACAAGCTCCATCAAGTTCAAAACACTTTCGTGAGTGATGATAGCAGCCATTTAGTCCATCCTAGAGAACTGGGCGTTCTGGGAACTTACCCGTGTCCGTGCAGTCTTCTTCACACGATTGACTGAAGATAAAAGGGCACCCTTTAAAGATTCTTTAAGATTACGGGTAAAAAAGAAGACAGAAGGAGCCAAATCAGAACTGTAAGAACTAAATGCCTAATGAGTTCCCACTGAAACTCTTGCAAAATTGCCCTTGTTTGATAACAGGAATGAGCAGGAGTATTGTCATGGTGAGGAAGGACTCTCTGGTGAAGCTTTCCTGGATGTTCTTCTGCTAAAGCTTTAGCTGGCTTTCCTCCAGACACTCTCATAGTAAGCAGTTGTTCTCGTTCTTTGACCCTCCAGAAAGTCAACAAACAGAATGCCTTGTGCATCCCAAAAACCTGTTGTCATGACCTTTGCTCTTGACTGGTGTGCTTTTGCTTGGACCAGGCCATTTCCACTTCTTGGGAGCCATGGCTTTGACTGTGCTTTGTCTTCAGGATCCTACTGGTAAAGCCATGTTTCATCTCCTGTTAGAATTCTTCAAAGAAATGCTTCAGCATCTTGATCCCAGCTGTTTAAAATTTCCATTGAAAGCTCTGCTGTTGTCTGAGCTGATCTGGGTATAACAGTTCTGGCACCCACTGAGCAGAAAGTTTGCTCAACTGTAATTTTTCAGTCAGAATTGTGTGAGCTGAACCAGTTGAGATGTCTATGGTGTTGGCTATTGTTTCTGCGGTTAGTCATCAGTCCTCTTCAATTAGGGCAGAAACAAGATTAATTTTTTCCTCACAAATTGATGTGGATGGTCTGCCACTGCAGGCTTCATCATCATCAATTCATCTGTTCTCAAAATGAGTTATCCACTTGTAAACTGCTGGTTTCTTTGGGGCACTGCCCCCATAAGCTTTACATAAAGCATCAGTGATTTCACCATTCTTCCACCCAAGTTTCACCATAAACTTGATGTTAGTTCTTGCTTCAATTTTAGCAGAATTCATGTTGCTCTGAGAGGACCTCTTTTCAAACTGATGTCTTATCCTTCTTAGTGCCTCAAGTTAGATCCTGTTCAGACATGTTTTAACATGTTAGTACAAGTTTATTTTAGTGTAAAATAATTTTGCAATCCATGCATATTTTTTGATAATATGCATTTTCCATGAAATTTTGAAAACCCCTCCTATAATTAGGAGTGTTTTGGTTGCAAATAACAGAGAATTCTATTCAAATTGGCCTAAAACAATAAAGGAAATTAATTGTACCACCTGATAAGACATAGGACAGGTTTGGCAAGTAGTTTAATTTAGAATCC
>NW_007736126.1:16583-17837 GCF_000696425.1 Galeopterus variegatus | reverse complement strand
ATTAATTGTACCACCTGATAAGACATAGGACAGGTTTGGCAAGTAGTTTAATTTAGAATCCTCTCCACTTTTTTGTTTTGCTCTGAACTTTGGCCTCCTTATATTGGCTTCATTCCTAAGCTAAATTTCTTCATGGAAAAAACATACTCACCAATAGTAAAGTCTGTTAAAAATTTTCTCATTCACATCAGGAAGAGATACTATTCCTTCCTTCACGTATTGATCAAAATTTATGAGTTTCAGAATGATTGGGCTTCCTCTGAATGAATCCCCCTGGCCAGGTTAATTTCATTGGTTCTATGTTGCCTCAGTCATTCAATATTTCAAGGACATTAACCAACCTCTGTTTTCACCCTTCCCCACTTCCTATCTTTTTCACCTTGCTTTATTATTGCTCTATAGCCCTGATTATCCAACTAATTATATACCTGTTTTTGTTTATTTCTTGCCTATTTTCCATTAAAAGAATGTAAGTCCCATGAGGGTAGAGACTTTGCTTTGTTCCCTGTGCCTAGAACTGTGCCTGGCACAAATAACTGTTTGTTGAACGGATGAATGAGTGAATGAATGAGTGATCTGGAGTAGTGTGAGCAGTGAATGATGACTGAGGAAGTAGAGGACAGGCATGGACTAATCTTGCAAGAAAACTAGCTATAAATCAAAGAAGAATGACAGGGCTGTGGCTAGAGGTCAAAGGTAATCTTGAGGTAAGATTTCTTCTTGTAAGAAAAATTTCTACACATTTACACACTGAAGAAAGAGATTCAGGGAGGGAGACTTTGAAGTGTGAACTGCATACTCTTTCTAATGTGGTGTAACTGGAGGACCAAATTGGCTTCCATCTCTCATTTTAAGAAGAAAAGGAAATCAGTTTTAACCCTTATCTTGTTTTCCTTGAGTGACATCTAGAGTTAGGTCAGAAGTACTAAACCTTTTCTAGCTTTGCTTTACCTCAAGATTATCATTTGTATGAACTGACTTTCCCCAAAGACACAAGATGTTTCTAAGTTCCTATAAAGCTAACATATTCTTGGAGCAATATTCTAAAAACTCATGTTCAGCAAAGTTAAAGAGTTGTTTTAATGTAGATCTTCTCCAACCTTTAATATTCTAATGTGCATTATAATTCCCCATACAGAAAATATGCTTTGCACCATTTTCCCAAACTTGTTAAATAAGAAAACACTTTTGTGAGTTTAAAGCATGAAAACTATTAATATGTTGGGGAAATGTTACATATGCCATGAAACAGAG
>NW_007736126.1:13518-15961 GCF_000696425.1 Galeopterus variegatus | reverse complement strand
AGTTTAAAGCATGAAAACTATTAATATGTTGGGGAAATGTTACATATGCCATGAAACAGAGTTAGAAAAGCTGGTTTTAGTCACATGTTTGCTTTTTTCTTAGGAGCAAGCTACACCTTAGTTTTGGCTTTTGAGTTTTTTTTTTTTTTTATTTCTATTGAATCAAAATTGATTATACATATTTTGGGGGTTCAACATTGAGATATGTTGATCAAATCAATATTACTAGCATATATATTGTTACAAATTATAATTATTCTTTATGCCCCTTGTCCAATCCTGCCCCATCTCCCTTCGTCTTCCCCTTCCCCCTCTAATCACCCTAACAAGCTACACCTTAGTTTGAATTTAGTGTTTGCTGTTAGGTCCGAGGGATCTGTGTTATTGTGATAACCGTAGAGCCTTCATTTGGTGTCGACGTCAATTACTTGGTCCCTTTGTCCCTCTAAGCACCTTAGAACTTCTCAGATTTTGTTGTCCAATTTCTCATTCAGAACATATATTCACTATATATAGAAAGAAATAGTTTGGTGAATCAAGACAACATGGTTTTTCATAGTTAAAAAAAATTGTTTCTGCTGTTTATTAAAAGTCATTAAATAACTGAGATACTTACCTGAGAGAAATAAGGCACCACTGGTGATTCAGAGAAGTCAAATTCTTCTAGATTATGGTTTTAATATGCTTCATAATAATTATGTGACATTGAAAATATTTAACCTCTGCAAGCCTCAGTTTCTACATCCACATAAATTACAAAAACACAAAATCAGCAATATCTTTGGTCTACTTCTCAGTCATTGTGAGGATCCTTCACACCTGTGCGAGAATGTCACCTCATCAGTGAGCCTTTTCCTGACCACTCACTTTAAAGAGCAAACCACCCCCTTCCTGTCCCCTCCCCTGGTCCCCCCTCCAAGCTTTTTTGTTCTTCCTAACACTTAACGTCATACTTCCTAACACTTAACGTTATATTTACTTCTTTATTTGTTTATTGTTTGTGTCCCCCAATTAGAATGGCATTTTCACCTGTTTAACTTTTAGAACAGAGCCTGACACATAATAAGTAAAATAAATAAATCTTTGCTGGCTAAATGAATAAAAACACAATGTGATAAAAATTTGTGCTATGTTAGAATAAATCAGCAGAACTGAAAATAGTTTCAATAAAATCGGGTATATAGTGAAAGCTCAGTATATATTTATAGCCAGTCTTTGATAACACTGAGAAATTCACTGAAAGGAAACACTCATCGTGGGCTACAGTAGCCTCAGAAGACTTTGCAGACCAGAGGAAACCGTGAAGAAAATAAAGAATTTGGCTTGAGGCAGAAGAGTGACAAGGACATAGCAAATGGACAAAACAGCATGTCCAAGGACATGAAAGCAAAAGTAAGCTTGTCTCATAGCGGGGGGGAATTTTTTAAAAATGGACTAGTCTGAAGGGAGGTGTACATGTCAAAGCATAGTAAGAGATGGATTTGTAAATTCATTCCGTCACTTATTCAACAAATTCCTGTTGAGTACCAAAAGTATGCTGAATTTTTTGGTTAGGAATGATGATAGTAGAGGCCTGATGAAAGACTCTGAATGTCCGTCTCGCAAGTTGATGCTCATCCTGTCTCATGGGAAATTTTAGGGATTAACCAATAGTGCACCCAATGTGCTCTGTAAGACATTTTGCTCTATAATAATATACATCTGTATCATTACCCAGCAGGTAATCTAGTCAAAGCAGCATGTTATACCATGCATTTAACCAGAGAGCCAAAGCTAATATATTTCTGAAGATCAGAGCATGTCAGAATTTAGAAAGTGCAGTTGTGGGGAAAGTGGAAAAGCCATAAAATAGATTAAGCACCACCAAGAAACAGACCTGTTTCATGCTTTAAGAACAGAAACTGCCAGAAATCATTTCCAAGATTGGACCCAGACTCTTTAAAAACATCTGTCCTGAAACTCAGAAAACATTCTTCTGTTATCCTATTTAGAGGCTGCTGAGTGGAAAATTACAAGTGACTGAAAGAAATAGATAGCTGTCTATAAGATTCAACATCTACTCGGAGTATAGAGAAAAAGCAAACCTATGTCATGTCTTTGAAGCAGTCTTCTGCCACAAATTAACCAGTTTAATACCAAGAATCATTTTCTTCAAAACATCTCTTAATATGAGAATTGTTATTTTTTATTTGCAACAACATGGAGAATTGTTATTTTTATCCCCAAAGAACTGATCATGCCTCTTCTCATTCTAACAAAATTGTCAAAACCTTTGCTGCATGTAATAAAGAATGCTTACTTAATTCATCCGTTTGACTTCTGTGAGCCCCTACGATGTTCTGGGTTCTCATTTAAATGTTGGCAATACAGAGATCAACAAGGCATTATCCTTGATCTCAAGGAACTTTTGGTTTACTGAGAAGTTCAGACAAGGAAATCAAAG
>NW_007736126.1:2775-13382 GCF_000696425.1 Galeopterus variegatus | reverse complement strand
CATTATCCTTGATCTCAAGGAACTTTTGGTTTACTGAGAAGTTCAGACAAGGAAATCAAAGCTTGCAATACAGGCACAAATATTTATTTTTTTAATTTAAAAAATATATATATATATTTTTTTTTTTTGTCGATATACAATGTGGTTGATTATTGTGGCCCATTACCGAAACCTCCCTCTCTCCTCCCTCTAATAAATAAATAAATAAATAAATAATAATAAAAATATATATATGTTAATTTGACACATAGTAATCATACATATTTATGGGATACAGAGTTATATTTCAATGCATGTATACAATGTGTGATGATCGAATCAGGGTATTTATCATATCCATCACTGCAAATATTTACTATTTCTTCATGACAGCATTTAAGCTCCTCCCTTCTAGCCATTGGAGAATGTACAATAAATTGCTATAATTATAGGTGTCTAGCTCTACTGTAGGCCACTCGAACTTTATAAGTGCACACTTTAGTGGCTTTAAGTACATTGGTTGCTCTGCAACCATCTCCACCATCTGTCTCCAGAGACTTTTCATCATCCCACACTGAAACCCTGTACCCATTAAAGAACTCTCTTTCCCATTTCCCATCGCCCTGCAACCACCATTCTACTTTCTGTCTCCACGAATTTGACTAGTCTAGGTCCCTCATACAAGTGGAAACATACAGTGTTTGTCGTTTT
Organism: Galeopterus variegatus; assembly: GCF_000696425.1. NCBI lineage: Eukaryota > Metazoa > Chordata > Mammalia > Dermoptera > Cynocephalidae > Galeopterus > Galeopterus variegatus. Next base: position 12,692 of record NW_007736126.1, on the reverse strand, counting down.
GTGACTGGCTCATTTCACTCAGCATAATGTCCTCAAGGTCCATCCCTGTTGTAGCATTTTTCGGAATTTTCTTCCTTTTTTAAGTCTGAATATTATGTCATTGTATGTTTATCCCTAATGGGTCCTACGTTTTTTTACCTTTTAAGGCTTCACCCCAAACAGCAGCTTTGAAACCTGTTTGATATGTGAACAGTGCACCTTACCCCGGGGAGGAGGAGATGGAATCCCGTCAGACAGCAGAGAGGGACAACAACCCACTTGCTTTAGTGCATCTGCTTTCTAGTGGGCCACCAGAAACCATGTGAGAAGTGCAAAACCATCTCAAAGCCAGTGCCTGACACCCCAGCAGGTGCTGGCAAGACTGGCATATCACAAGCATTTAGCAGGTGTCATGGCAGCACCTCTGGAGGAATCCAGAGAAGGAACGTAACTGGGCCAGGATAGGGTTAAGAATGCGAGAGGTGGCAACAGTGGAGAGCTTGGTAGGGGCATGAACCATATGGACAAGACCTCCATTCTCACCATGCTTACACTTCAGTAGAGTCAGAGGGAGGATGATAATCAACAAGAATATCAACAATCAAGATAATTTCATAGAGTGGGAATAAAATGAAGGAAACAGCAAGGTGATTTGATTAGTTACTAGTTGTCAGTGGGGAGCCTTATCTAGCAGGGTCATGAACATCATCTGGAAGGAAGGGACATTTGCACTGAGGGCTGAATGAAAGGAGCCGACTGTGCAAAGAACGGGGGGAGGGTATCCCAGCAAGAGACAGTAGCAAGTGCAAACGCCCAAGACAGGACTGAACTTGCATGTTTCAGAAACAGAAAGCTCAGCAAAGAGCTGAGGCTAGAGAGGAAGGCTGGGCCATTCGTGTCAGTCCCTCAGGGGGTGGAAAATGGCAGGGAAGGGGAGAAGAGGGGCAGGCCAGGGGCCTTTGTGTTTGTATTCTTATTTGTACTCTTGCCTTGGGCTCTGGAAATGGGAGGGGGTACTGGTCTGCACTACTTTTAATACTCCCTCCTTCTGACTTGCCTTACTCTCTAGGCAACAAAAATGGAAGCCTTCAGAGCGCAAGAGTCATGCCTTTTTTACATCTCCCAGCCTGTCAAGAGGTTCTGAACTGCAGTGACAAACTGGCTGTGTCTACCCAGTGAGGACACTGGCTACGTGGGCACCAGCTGCTTCTTCCCACAGCCCCTCCTTAGAACATCTGCCCCTGCCCCACCCAGCCCCTGGTCCAGGGGAGGCCAGGAGGCCACAGTCCTGGTCACCATCTCCTCGACTCCAGAGGCAGCCTGTGGACAGCCAGCCAGATAATAAGGTTTATTCTCCGTGCAAGGGCAGCCACTGAAAGGTAGCTAACAGGAAGGGATATGCTTTGATTTATACTTTTAAATTGTCTCTGGAAGCTGTGAGGAGGCTGGACGCAGGGGCAGGGTGAGTGGAGGCAATGAGACCAGTTACAGGGGGGTTCTGCAGTGTCCACACCAGACATGGCAGTGACATACGCCAAAGGACACCAGTGGGAGTAGGAGAAGCAGAAGGATCTGTGGATATTTGGAAAATAGAACTGAAGGGATGTGCTGATGACTTTGGCTTGGGATCTGAAGGAAAAGAAAAAATCAAAGATGCCCCTAGATTGTTGGCTTTAGCAATTGAGTAGGTGATACTTTTTCATACAAGAATAGTAATTCATGCTCCTAAAGATTTTATCATATGCCAGTCGTGACTCTAACTGCTTTACATATATTACCTCGTTTCATACTCACAACAGCCCTACAAGATGGGTACCATGACCATCATCCCTATTGTACAGATAAGGGACGAGCAGGACAGAGAGATTCATTAAGCTCATTTGGCTGCTAAGTTACAGCCTGTATGTGAACCCAGGCTTTATTGGCTTCAGAGTCTGTATGCTTAACCATGACATCATTCTGTCCTGTTTTACCAGGTTGCTGAACACTGGAGGACGAACTGATTTTAGGAGAAACAAAATTTCTGGTTTTGATCTCTTTTTCTTTTTGAGATGCCTTACAAGGAAATATCAAGTAAACAGTTGGCTGTGTAAGCATGGCATTCAGGGGATAAGTCAAGCCTGGAGACTTTAGCACACTGCTGGTATCTAAAGCCATGGAGTTTAATTAAATATATCTAGAGCAATAAAGTACATAGAGATTAGAAGAGGCCCAAGATCTAGCCCTGGGTTATCCAATTTATAGTGTTCAAATAGAAAAGAAACTCCTCGCAAGACCAAGAAGCAGCAGAGTGAGGCAATAAGTGAGGCAGAAAGAATTCCAGGAGTATGGATTCCCAGAAACTGCGTGATTAACATGGTGGCTTGATTCTTGGCCAGATTCTTTCCTCATGGTGACAAGATGGCTGCAGTAGTTCCAACCCATATCCTTCTAAGCTTAAGGTTCATAAAAAAGAGAAAGACTCTTTTTCCAGGGCTCATTTACAAATCCTAGAATTCACTCTGATTGGGCTTTCTTGGGTCTTGAGCCCATTCCTGAATTCTGCACCAATTATTGTGACTAGAGAGCGCTAGGGTAATGTCCCATCAATAACATATGGATGAAAAGCTGGGACTTCACCATCCACTATACATTTGCCTTGCAGGAAAATATTAGCAGGATTTTGAAAATTACCATGACTAAATTGTACCAGAGGGACCTGATTTCTCTGAAGAGAATGCTCTCTCACCAGTTCCAAAAAGAGTCTCAAAAGATCATCATATGCAAAACTCAGTGACACTTGTGGCTGTCCATTTCTAACACCCAAATACGCCTTCTCAGTATAAGCCATTGTAAATCTAATCTACAAGTAGTCAATCATAAATGAAAGGGGTAAATGGAAAGTAGAAAAATCACCAGAGCCTAATTTTGAACGAACAACTTTGAAACCAATTCTCTTTAAAGAAAATGTGACCACATAGTTAGGAAGCCATTTACCCACTCCTTGCAAGAGTTTCTTTACTGTCATAGAGGGTAAGGTTAAGAACCAGCCATGGTTAGAACTTTTAGCATCCTTGGCAACAGGGGTCTCTTGGTTTCTTTCCCTTATCTCTGAACACATCAACTATTCATTTATTTTTATTCAGCAGAAGTTTACTGAGCACCTACTTGGATAAGACACTGTTTAGATACTACAGGTACAACAGTTAAAAAAAACCATATGAAAACCCTGCCCACTTGTTATGAAACTTAAATTCTAATATTGGTAGAAAGATGATATTAAATAAAATAATATTTAAGTAATTTGTATAGCATGTTGGAAAGCCCACATATGGGGGAGGGAAAATAGATGGCCACCTCTCAGACACTTTTTTCTACCTTATGGATAATTTATTTATTTTTGCCAACTACCTTTATTTATGAAGATTTTTTTGCTAATTAGTTATAAACATAAAGCTAGTGACACATAGAGGCCCCTAATGGAGGGGAGGAGTGGGATGCCAGAAAACATCAGGGCAAAATCCCTGGTTCTTGAAGGCTGCTGAAAGTTAATGGATCAGAGCCCATTCATGGAAAAGTGCAGCAAGCATTATTAATTCCAAATTAGCTGGGATTATCTGCTGTCCTGTTTGGAGTGGAGTGGGGAAGAGGAGAGCAGAGGGAGTTGGGAAACACTTTGGACAGGACCTGAATAGGCAAGTGAGTGAGGGACCCCTTAACCTTGGAGGATTCTCAGTCTCCATCTCTACCTCCCACAGCAAATGCAAATACCTGCATTTGTGGCTGGGTTTCTCCCTCTCCATTGAACATGCAGAGTAGCAGAGAAGCGGTATGGAGCACCCCCCAGTCGAGGCTGGGAGATGCAGAGAGAAGTCATCCTCATAGCAATCTCCTCCTGAGAGATGTGACCTTGTAGGAGTGTAAAGCAAGCACAATGTGTTCATCCAGGGTATGTTTCTCCCTATTAAATTATTTAAAATGTTAAAAGCAACTAAAATGTACCATGTGTAATTAAGTTCAGGTAAAGATTTCAAACTTATTTAATATATGGCCCATAGAAATTTATCAATAGCCCATAACATATAACTCAAAAAAAGAAAATGGAAATGGAGTGTACATATGAAAAGACGATCTATGTAACAAGCTGTCAGGGGAATGCAGACTAAAACAATGCAGTATTGTTTTCAGCCACCAGACTGGCAAAAATTTTAAGATATCGATAATATCCAATGCTAGCAAGAATGTAGGAAAATCATCAATAAAACGGTATGAAAAGTAATTTGGTAGTATGTAGCATATCTTCTGATCCCACAATCTTGCTTCTAGAAAGCATTCCTATAAAAAAATAAAAGCATGGATCAGAATAGATGAGGGTACTTCAAAAAGTTCGTGGAAAAATAGAATTAAAGGATAATATGAGTCTTTCCGTGAACTTTTTGAAGTACCCTCGTACATATAAGTATGCTCATTACAGACAATTTTATATGAACAACAACAACAAAAATGAAACAACAAACTGGAATGGTTGAATAGCTTGTGTTGTATTCATTCCATGGAATATTTTGTACCAATTGAAGTGAATTTTTTATACACACATCCATACTTGGAAAGATGTCCCCAGCATGTTAACTAGAAAGAGCTAGTCGAAGATAGAATAGTGTAATACCACTTTTGTTTCTAAAAAAGGAAAAGAGACTCTATGTGTACATGTATTTTTATTGCTGTGGTTGGTAAAATTTGAAAAATTATGGAAAGAGCCTCCAGTAAACTCCCTTTGTTGGCTCACTTGAGAAAGTGGAGGTGGAGAGGCAATAAGGAGATTTTATTATTTTTAGTTTATATGCCTTGATATTATTTTAATTTTACAAGTACGTATTATTTTTTGTAATTTTTTAAAAACCCTAGTAAAGTATAAAGGAGGAAAGCAAGGAAATGACTGTGCGAAAGCATGGCCCCAAGAACCCAGAAGGATTCATTAAGGACAGTTCATTTGGAAGAGAATAGGCTCTAGCTGTTGAAAGCACCTGAAACTATGCCATTTGAGTACACAGGGAAGAATTAGAGCTATTTGGCCTGGAGAAGAGAAAATAAGGTGGGAGAAGATGATGAACTTGGGATGGAAACAAGGGAAAGGATGGCTGTCTGCAAGTATTTAATGTGTGGCTCTGCCACCCAGGGTCTATATGCACCACCCCCCTACCCCCAGCATGGAACCTTCACTTTTTAGCTGGATGCACAGCTACCCAGAATAAAGACCACAGTCTCCACCTCCCTTGCAGTCACACGACTAAGTTCTGGCCCTGGCCTGTTACAGTACACATGGTGTAGGTAACTTCTAGCTTGCACCTTTAAAAGGAATGGGCAAGGCCTCCTCTTCCTCAACTTACCTCCAGACTAATCCACCTGTCCTGTAGAAGATGGGTCATAATTGCTCTACACCCCAAGTTGTGGAACTGGGAAAAATATATGATGTTTCAAGAGGATAGATTTTAGATTAATATAAACAATTTTCTAATAGGCGGAATTATTTAGAAACAGAGAGGGCTCTTTAAGGAGGTAATTAATCTTCCTTAATTATAAGTGGTCAAGAATATAATACATGGAGGCAGTGTTAGAAAGAAGATTCCAGTATAAATGCAAAATTGGACAATGTGGCCTTATTGGTCCTTTCAAATTATGAGATACTAGGCTTCTACGAAGTACAAATTTCAAAGCATTTCTGTGTTTGGCCAAAATGAGGTGCTAGAATCTCATTTCGATGTATTTTTATGTTTACTACAAATCAGTAGAAAATGTAGAACTCTAGAGACATCTTAGATTACTTCCTCAGCACCGATCTTGCTCAACCAGTTGGTCACCAAGTTCAATCAATTTACCTTCTAAATATCTCCCAAATCCATTTCCCCCTTTCAGGCCTCGCTGCCATCATTTTCTTCCATTGTTTCACTCAAAAAATATTTCCTGGATGTCTGCTACGTAACAAGCACTATGCTAGACACTGAGGACACAACGCTGAATAAGATCAAGACTGTGCCTTCATGAGGGGGATAAGGATGCAAACCGAAAATCTGATGCAATGTTATAAAGGCTATTCTGGAAATCCGCCATGCAAGCAGCATCTAACCCAGCCCAGGAGTGGATGGCGGAAGCCATGAAGGAAGGCTTGCTGGAAGAGGTGGCACCTGAGCTGGGTCTAATCAGATAAGTCATCTCAAACCTCACCTCCTTGGCGAGATGTGTGCGGACGTCCCCCCACGGCACTTTGTACACATGGCCATGACTGCTTGCACTGCACGGCTTCATCATCTGCCTTTGTATCTTCTTCTTTCCTCGGTTCTAAACTGCCAGAGAGAAACTATGAGTTTTATTCATCATTATTACCTCAGCCATGACTGCATGCCTTGCAGATTGTAAGCATTCACTAAATGTGTAAAGAATTGATTGGTGTTCATTTTAGTAAATAACTCACAGCTGTAGGGAAGGACGCCTGTTCTTAGGACCTCTTAGGATGTACAGGAACTCACACCACAGTTCTGCAACTGCTTTTGAGATTTTCTGCTCCTCCTCCTCAGTCTGACGGAGCTTTCATTTTTTGTTCCTACCACTGGCTGTACATGTGAACAATCCAGAAGCCTCACTAACAGAAAGGCATGACTCCTATAGCTTCCTCCCTTGGAAGCTGCATCTCCATGGCCACCTGACCAAGGCCAAGGAGAAGCACAAGTGTGCACGGCCATCCCAGCATCCTCTGTCGAGAGCCACAGTGGTCAGAACCGTGGAATGACTGACTGGGCGAGCCAGCTTTCGTCCCTCCTTCTCAGGAAAAAATGACAGGAGCTCTGAAACCAGTTTGAAACCTGAACATCGTGGCTTGACTTTTTCTAAACTGGTATCTGTGGGTAGGTTAAAATGATCTGCTTCTAATTTTGTGTATTTCTAAGTTGGACCAGAATGAGGAAATGGAAATTCATTATAATGCAATGTTTCCCAATGTGTGAGACACACTCTACCCGGGGTTTGCAAGAAGATTCTCTGTGGTAGGCATATCAGTGTGTTTTAGTTAAGAAAACATGTATCATTTAAGTAATCTATTTTTAGAATCATATATTTATTTACCTTTTATTTGAAGGAAGTACAAAATTGTGTTCATTTAAATTCATTGTTATACATATGATGGTGCAGGTGCTCCTACAGGATTAAAGTTGGAAAGCACTATTATTGTCCGTTCCTCGAGTTCCATGCCAGCCAGTGAAATCATAGCAGCGGAGAATGCCAGAGCTGGAAAGAACCTTGGGGACCATCTAATCCAATCCACTCTTTTATTCACTTATTCATTAGAGAAATGTTTATTGTGCACTTACTATGTAGAAGGTTCTAGGCAGAACTGCAGTGAATCAGAGAGTAACAGTCCAGCAGCAGTCCAGAGACAGATATTAAATACAAGCCCAGTAAAGAAATTATAATTATCATAGGTTCTATGAGGACCTATAGCATGTATGAAACCATTAACAACAGGATGATGTTTGAAAGAAATTGTAAAGGATCAGGAGAAATTAACCAGGCTTGGGGAAGTGTCTGAGGCAGGTGATGGGAAGAGAGGAGAGTATGTGAGACCCTGAGACAGCCAGTGTAGCTGAAGTAAAGAAGACCTCAGTGCCCCATTGTGCAGATGTCAGTGCAAAGCACCCATGGTAGCTCATTTCAATCATGACCAATTCAGAAACAGAGGCCCAGGAGGCAAAGTGGCTTTACACTAGTTACATGTCCTAAGAGCAGCAGGGTCAAAGCCTCGACCCATTCTCTTATGGGTTCCCATACTCACCGCATGCTTATGTAGTGTCCTGAGTTCAGGCCCTGTGCTGAGTATTAGGGACCCTACAGAGACAAAACAGATGAAACAGAGACAAAAAGCCCTGCCCCATATCACCGATATTCAGATATGGTAGAGGCAGTGATTAAATATGCATGCCAACAGGAGAAGAGTGGTTTAGAGGAAATTGAAGCAGGAGGAGGGGGTGGCTGGGGAGGGGTCGCTGTCTTGTGTGGTGACCCACCAATGACACGGGCAGACACCAGAAGGAAGATGGGACAAGCTGGTCTCCTGACATAACTGAGGGTTCTTCCCAGTTCTCCACACTACTCACTGGTACTTGGGCTCCTTCTGTTCTACCACCGACTAAGGGTTTGTTCACTCAGTTCTAATATATGCTGACAGACTAAGCATTTTAATAGGAAATTTAGTCTCCGTATAATCCAGGAGGGATCTACCAGAAGGGGCTGTCCTCAACAAAAGCTAAATGGATTCAGGGTTTATACAGCATCTCATGGGCATTCAGGGGTGTGAAGCGTAATCATCTCTGGCTCTGATTAAGTCCAGAGTGAAACCTGTAAATCGGAGAGTTTTTCCCTGAGCTCACGGAGACCCCACAAAGATACAGTCTTGCATCACTGTGCATAAGGATACCGGTTTTTCTCTTCTTGGCTGCCTTTTCAATATACCAGTCTTCACTCAAAAACACAAAAACTGTGCTTTTTCCCCTGGCATTTGGAAAAGTTTGTGAATAGGCACCAGCAAATGAATATTGGTTTTTTACTCAGTGATGACTTTTAAATTCCTATATTGCTCCTGAGTGTAGGCTCTTTTTAACTGTTCTGAGCAAACCAAAGAATTTGAAAAACAGTTTTAAAAATAAAAACATTGAATTGAATTACCCAAAAAAATTGAAGAAGCAGGTGCAATTTTACCCTAAGGACCTAAAGTCCATATAATAAGTACTTTGCTGACTGGCAAGTGAGTGTCTCCCAGTCTCTCTGATATCTAGAGACCCTCAGTAATGGGGCAGCTTAAGAATGGCTTGTAACCAAGACTGGTGACTCAGGGCTATTTGGAAGTCCAGTACAGTCAAACTCAGCTGTGAGGTATGCTCCTAAAAGCAGGGCAAGAAGAAGCTGTGGGTACACCATCTCCTCTCTGGTCCATGGTAAAGCCAGGGAGCAGGTTCCTGATCCCCTAGATCCCAGCTCTTCCAAATGTTGCTCAGGAATGAAGGTTGTCCTGCTACTGACGGTCTAGGAGCCTGCCTGGGAAGCCCTGGCTTAACAACCCAAGGTGAAGAGAATGTTCTAACTCCCCCTCATCAATCCCCTGCTGCTCACCACATCTTTCCCATCCTAAAAACTTGTCTAGTAATGAGGTCCCCAACAGAGATAAGACTAAGACGTGGGACCACAGTGTGTTGATGGGGAAGGAGGAAGGATGTCACTTTGGAATATGAGATCAATCAAGAGAGAGTAGTTCCTAGTGACTAGTCTAACTAAGGACCATATGATTGAAAAGAACTAGACAGTGGGAAAGCAACGAAGAGAAAAGTTGCTAAGGACACAATCTGTGAAGGCATTAGGGAAACCCTGCCTATTCATACCTGCTGTTGCCTATGTGCAGCAGGGGCGTAATGAATGCTGTGAACGGCTGGTTGCCCAAGACATGCTGTGAGAAGCTGCCATGACTTCTGTGCTATGTGCCAATAGCAGTGAAGCAGAAGCCCTTTACACAAAACAAGGGCCAGGCTATGTTACGCATTTAACTGAAGGGCCAACTGTGTAAATAAGGTTTTTAGACATGATAAAAATTTGTTCATGGTGGAATCTGAGCTCATTTAGACTTTGATTTGGCCTCTATAAACTTTCCTAATTGTACAGCACCCACCAGGAGTGCTATCAAGCTTCAACATCATTTCAACTTGGTCGCTTGTGGTCTCTGTGGCTTGCGTTATCTGTCAAAGGAGTTCCCGGTAAATCATTCCAAGCAGTTAGTTGACCTGCGTGTTCTGTTTGGGCTGATCTGGTTGTTACTCCTTGTACTCAGTGAAATTCTAGCATGCTGTCACAGAAAGGACATCAGGAGGAAGAAACCCAGTTTATTTAATTAAATCAAGATCTGTTAAGAGCTTTCACACGGG
>NW_007736126.1:0-2371 GCF_000696425.1 Galeopterus variegatus | reverse complement strand
CCCAGAAATCTGTCATTTTTGCTCAGCAAATACTACCTGAATTAATTCAGGTTATACACCTTTAAATTAAACTCATGCACTGTATTTGTGAATAATAAGACATGATCAGGATGAAAGCATTCTTTGAGAACACAGAAAATGTACAAATTAGTGACAATTTACTTATCTTCAAAACTTTATTGCATTAAAACCCTCTCATCAACTCTGAATCATCTGACTTGCTGTCAGTATTAGGTACAAAATTTTTCAAAGGAAATAGGCTGTTTTAAATTTTGTTCTAGTGGTTTTCATGCATTTCAAAATAACTATCAAGCCAATGCACTTGTCTTCTTGCTTTACTCAATGCTTTCCAAGAATTTTTTAATCCAGGAAAGAAGAATGTCCAGTTCACTGATGGCTTTGTAGATTCCTTTGTTTCCAATCTGCAGATAAAGTACAGATATAAAAGCAGACATTCTTCCTATTTTAAACACCAAGTAATCAAAGACAAAGATATGGAAAACTTACCCTATAAAATGTTCTTTTCATTCTGGTAATGGATTTCATCTCTGTAGCTGATGAAGCACAGGAAATCTAAGAAATAACAGTAAGTACAGATAATATCGTTAAAAAGCATTTTCAATGAGCTCCATGAGGACAGAGGTATTATCTGCCCATGTTTGTTAAATCCCCAGCATCTGGGATAGTGTTTAGCAAATTCCAGATAATAAACATGTGTTGAATGACTGGATCAACAGATGAAATGCATCCTTCACTGCTTCAGAGTCCACTAACCCACTGTCTAGTAAGTTTGAAGCATGCCCTAGACATGAGTGAGCACTGTAGCTTTGTTTAGTACAATTAGACAAACAAATAATACAATCCTTAGTCTGTGTCCCCAATACCCTCCTGTGTTAGGAAATCATACAAATTTGTATTGTAGACAAGAGCTAAGACAAAATCCCTCTCCACTGATGATTCTGAGGACACAAGATACGTGGCTAATGGGTGGACGGCTACACGTGGCACAGTCCCTCAGAGAATTAACTGCCCATATTGCATTCTCACAAAGAATGGCCTCAAATCCTTTCTACAAAAAGGATGTCGTTTTATTATACTATATCGTAGTATAAACACATACCCACTGGGAGAGTAAAAACCATATGTAAGATCTTATATTTTTTATTGAACTCAGCATACAACTTCAGACTGGATTGTAACCACCCTTTTTTGTTGTTTTTTCATTGTTCGTTTGTTTGGGGAGGATTTTTTAGTTGACCTTAATGGCTAACATAGTTTCCACTCTGGCCATGGCATTGGTTTCCTGAAACTTATTTCCTCAAAATACAAATGATAGATAGGGGATTAGATTAAAGACTAAATTAACTTAATTTTATTGTTTAACAGCAGATGTAGTTTTAAGCAAATCATATTCAGTAACTTTTTGTATGGTTTTTCATGTGAAGTCCTGCAAATATTTTCCAAGGCACATTTAAAACAATAGGTGAGAAAAGTGTGCCAGTGTAGCCTATTTTGAAAATAGATGAAATAAATGTCAATTTGGCAAAATCATGGACACTAGGACACCAACACAAAACTATTGAGACCAGAGAAGTTTATAGGAAACTCAGAGAGAAAATAACAAAATTAGCATTATTCAAAGAAAGCAGGTACCTCAAAAATTCATGGAAAAATAGAATCAAAAGATAATACAGATCTTTCCATGAACCTTTTAAAGTACCCTCATATTTACAACCAAGTTTTCGGGAAAGGAGGAAAGACTGACTCGCCTATTAGCCAAGTGTCTCTCTGAAAAACCAAATTCATAGTCAGACATTTAATTCAGCAAAACAAACAACAAATACCCAATAACTGAGTAAATATGGAACAGAAGAGTTTGTAAAACATTATGCAATTTCTATACTCTCTATAAGAGTCTTCTGATTATAGATAAGCATAGATAATCTCGCTTACCTAAAATAATCTTAGACCCTCACAAAACATTTCTCCAAGTTCCAACTATAGGAAAAAAAAGTTAAAAAGAGTTTCTAAATACCTTAAATACAAACAGATACTAGGTTAGGATAACTTTATTGCAGATTTTGAAAGTTCTCAGTGTACTTATCATTCACACAATGAATACATATAATTGAACATGTAAAGAAAATTCCTAACTCAGCAATAGACTTGTGCCCCACAATTTTGACAGAAAAGTTATATATCATTAGCCAAGGAATAAACTTGCCAGTAAAATGATTCTATAACAATTAGAAAATATATTTACCGAGTCAAGATAGCGACGGGTCAGGAGTGGGGTCGCCAGGAGATGGCGTGAGCCTGAGAGGTGTGCACTGTGCTGCCAGAGTGCCACTTGCATTTACAAGAGCAACAA
>NW_007736125.1:76986-77386 GCF_000696425.1 Galeopterus variegatus | reverse complement strand
AACAATAACATCATAATAAAAAACTAACCAGCAGGAAGATCTGAAATTATAGAAATATTAGCCAGAATTGATCTATAAAGGTTATTTCAGTCCAGTGCTCTACTTTTATTTAGGATGAACTATTTATTAACAAGGATGTGTACAATCTTAGTAAGTTTTAGGATATGACAGTCTATATTCTCCCCTTATAGTCAGCTTCAATATGTATCATTCTTTATGACCATTGTATTTTCTCAGACCACAATGGATTAAAACTAGAAATCAATAACAAATGAAATTCTAGAAACTGTACAAACACATGGAAATTAAACAGCATTCTACTTAATGACATATGGGCCTAAGAAGAAATCAAGCAGGAAATCAAAAAATTTATTGAAACTAACGAAAATAATGATACATC
>NW_007736125.1:73270-73961 GCF_000696425.1 Galeopterus variegatus | reverse complement strand
AAAAAAATATTTAAAAGAAGTTTATAAATATCTCATTCACTATTATAAATCAATTAATAGGCAGTCAACATAAATTTGCTCTACTCCTACTATATGCCAGGCACCTAGTGATACTTTATTTCTTTGAGGGAAATGAAAATTAGCTGTGGTTGTTGATGTCCTTTTACTCTCAAGCTCCAAATACTTGCTGCTATTACATCTATTGACCATCCTATCCCTAACACACATGAATTACCCAGATGCACTTCAAAACAGTATTCTATCAACAAGCAGCATTGATAAAATGTATCAAATTATTTTTATATTTTTTCATTCATATTATTTTTTATCCCTTTAATCATATTCCTACTATTTTAAACTCTTAAAAATTGATGCAAACACAATTCTAGGGGAGTAATAAACAATTCTCATTACATTTACACTTAAATCTTATATTATTAGTGGTCAAATACACATTATTTTTTGAAAAGGCAGACATGGGACAGTCCAGAATAATTTCATCTATAAATTCTCATTCACAATAGCCAATATATGGAACCAACCTAAATGTCCATCGATCTATGATTGGATAAGGAAACTGTGTATATACACTGTGGAATACTACTCTGTCATAAAGAAGAATGAAATATTTCCATTTGCAACAATATGGATGAACCTGGAGAAACTTATGTTGAGTGAAATAAGCAAAGCA
>NW_007736125.1:64860-72791 GCF_000696425.1 Galeopterus variegatus | reverse complement strand
AATAAGCAAAGCACAGAGGGATAAATACTGCATGTGCTCACTCATATGTGGAAGCTAAGAGTGAAAGGAGGGAAAGAAAGAAAGACCACAGCAGGGCCGTGATCCAATAGAGGGAGGGAACACAAAGAGTGTTGGGTGGGAGAGGGGGCAGGGGAGGAGGGTTGGGAACTGAGGGAGACACAGGATACAAATGTGATTTCAAAAAATTAAACAAATAAAAGATTTTCTAAAAAAAGTAAAATTCTCATTCTTAGTGTATTGAAATCAGAAGATAAGATGTCCAGAGCCAGAGCCGGCAGATATTCTAATATATTCCTTATATAATTAACACTACTTTATTCACTCATTCACAGATACTTACTAAATTCCTACTGTGTGTTACCATGCACCTACTGTGCCAGGTACAGAAAATATTAAGACAAATGTGAAATAGTTTCTTCTCATTAAGTATTGGGTATACTATAAAGTGGGGTGGAGAGAAGCTAGAAGCTAGGATATCAGATAAGAAGCTGAATGTTGATGACTGGAAAGAAAGAATGGATTTAAAATACATAAGGAAAAACTAATAGCACTTGGTAATTGGTACATGTAGAGGGTAAGGAAAGGGAGGAATTCACTCGTTCATTCATTCAAATATATTGTTGAGAGGCATGAAGAAATAAGGAACAACAAACAAATCTATAATCTGAAACAGACAAAAATATAATTTATCATTGAGAAGAAGCAGAGCCTCTTTAGGGAGATGACATTTAAGTCAAGATCTGAAAATTAGAAGAAACCAGCTCTGTGAGGGAGGGATGGATGGTGGAAAAATAAAGTTAAAAATACTGTCTATGACTATGTGACCAATTTTGGAAATGAAGACTCATAGACACTAGTATTTCTTCCTTATTTTGATATGACTATATCTATGTACGTATTAAACAATGTTTTCCTTCCACTCTCCCATTCCTCTACCATCTAATATAACATGCCTTAATTGTAATTAACTTAACATTTTATATTTTAAGTTACAAGATATCAAAGAGGAATGTGACTCAGCTAGAAGAGGAATGAACATCATCCAAAGACTAATAAAGAAACTTTGTATCTTATTTGGAGGAGAAGGCTGACATATTTCTGGTTGCATAGGGAATTATTTGGTTGTACAAGAGAGCTATTTACTAACCATTGTCTGAGCATTGGATCCATTCATTCCTCCTAAAAATGATTTACTCATGCGCGCCCCCATCTTCCCTTTCCCTATGAAGAAGGGAGGGTATAGAAGCATTGGTACCCCATTGGATTATTGGGTAGTCATTCTCCTGTGGTTCCCCTGTGCTATACATGTTAAATAAAACTGTATACCTTTTCTCCTATTAATCTATTATCAATTCATTTTCAGTGAGCCTTCAGAGTGTATAGGAGAAGCTTTCCGTTGGCTCTACATATAATGTGGAATAAAATAGATGTGTAATCATCATTCAAGGCTCAGCTCAAACAAGACCCCTCCATGAAGCCTTTAATTCCACTGAGAAGAAAAAATCTTTTACTTTCTTTGAATTTCCATTATACATTATATAATTCTTTTGTGACACATTCTATATTTTGTATTATAGTGATTTGATTCAAGTTTTTTTTCCCTTGCACCATGATGATGAGTTTTTCTACTTAGCACAGTGCTGAACACAAAAAGTCAGCCAATAAATATTTGTTTGTGAATAAATGAATGATTTACCCTTAAGAAACTTAGAAGGTATAGAAATAGAACATTGAAACATCTAATAAACTTCTCACGCAGGGTCCACATTTTATCTTTTCCCAAATGATGCAACATATGACGGACTCAGTATTATCATTAATATGTCTTCTCACTAAATAGTGAAATATTCCTTCTATGAGTCCAGGTCCTTCCCCTGGTAATTTTTTTTTTTTTTGGCCCATACTGGTAGCATGGGAATAGCTCCCTAAAGGCTAATATTTTTACTGTTCTCTGAAGGTAGTTAGTCTTTATGGATATAATTTATTAGCCAGCCTCATGAACTATAATTATGTACCTACAAAAAAGCAATTACACCATTAGTAATTACCTCCCCACAACTTCCTTGTACACAGAACAAGGTACGTTGTCCAGGACTTAAGGAAGCTGTTGCATTCATTCTGAGTCTGCCCCAGCCATGTGCTTACAAGTAGAAGACATTTGTGAGAGGAGATTTCAGCCAGCTGGTCTTAGACAGAAAAAAAGTATGACTTCCTGCTGGCTTGGCCGACTGCCCTGTTAGTTTAGTGTCAATTGAAAACATAACTCATGTATCATTCAATAGGAGTCTTTCTGAAAGAGAAATGAAACTAGTCCAAGCTAAGTCTAGACATGCAGACAGTTGGGTCTATATTCACATTCCACAAGAGGTTCTAGTATGAACCGCTTGCTTTTCCCATAAAGTTAAATAAGACAGGAACCACTGTCAAATTACAATGTCATGCTCTTTTTTCAGAAATTCCTAAGTGGCTATGTGACAGCACAAGTTACACTATAACTTCTTAAATAAAAGCTTTTTTTTCTCAAGGGCGCTGACCTGGCCCTAGGAGCACTGGGAAAGAAATGATGGAGAGTGAGGGAGAAGCAAAACTAAAGCAGACATGGAAAAGAAAAGAAATGAAGGAGTAATATAAATTCTCTTTAAGAATATTGGTTTATACTATAAATTTATGAAACTTGAAGGTTTATAAATTAAATGTGGTATATATACACAATGGAATACTGCTCTGCCATAAAAAAGAATGAAATCCTGACATTCACAGCAACATGGATGAACTTGGAGAAAATTATTTAAGTAAAACAGGACAGACACAGAAAGAGAAATATTGCATGTCCTCATTCATAGATGGGAGCTAAAAAAGAAAGGAAGGAAGGAAGGAAGGAAGAAAGAAAAACAACAATCACAGTAATTCATTGTACTTTCAAAAGTAAAGAACAGAACTGAGGGCACTGGAGGTGGGGAAGGGGTAGTTGGAGGGGGAGTTACCAAGAAACTGGTAAAGGGTCACAAAAAATGATTACTTTATAAAATGTTGAATATACTAATTATCCTGATTTGAACATCACATATTGCACACTGGTATTGATATTCAATGCTGTACCCCACGCTCTGGGGAATCTGAGAGAAGTAGAAAGGCAGTAGAGTAATGTGGTTGATGTAAAGTACTCAAGATTTGGAATCAATGGAGGCTTTTCCCACCACTTATCAGTTATTTCCTTTATTAATTTCTTAATTGTAAGTCTCCTACTCACTGCCTTTCCTGCTCTGCCATAATACAAATTGGGATAATAAAACCCATCTCACAGGATTGTTGTGAGGATTAAATGAAACATCAAACACAGTTTACAGTTTATGACATTTTCAAGTTATTTAATGATTTGTAGTTACTACTTGTAGAAACCACAGTCCTTGCCCTGTAGGATCTTACTTCACAGAAACCAAAGACATAAAAGCCTCTAAAAGAAGTAGAAAAAGATTGAAATCAGTGGGTTTGCAAGAAGAATGAATGAGATTAAAAGAAGAATGAAATTGTTTATATTATACCAAATGGTGTAGATTTTATTATCTCTATGAAGTGCTAGGCCTATAGCATTTTGTTTTGTTACCACAAAAGTGAACTAGAAAGTACCCCAGGCCCTGAAGTCACTGTCGTTCCATGTGTGCTCACATATCAAACTCTGGTTCCATGGCTGTTCCAATAGAGGAGCCACTGCTGCAGCAGTTTTGTCAACAACCTGGTTCCAGGAGCAGTGGTAGTCCTGCACATGCCTCCATACCAGACCCTGGCTCCATGGCCACTCCATGGATACCCACACTTCACACAACACACATTATTACCAATAGCAGTGGGGGTATCTTCACCCCATGCACTGGTGCCACTGGTGCTTCAGACCCCAGATCTGTGGTCCATCCATATGTGATTGCATTCCAGACGCTGGCTGATGGTTTCTCAAAAGAAATGGAGATCTATGAATTTCCTGACAAAGAATTCTCCAGATTCTGGCTACATGGTTTCTCCAAAGAAATAGAGACCTATAAACTTCCTGACAGAGAATTCAAAGTTATTGTTTTAAGGAAGCCCAGTGAGCTACAATAGAACACAAATAGACAATGTTAACAAAAAACCAGGAGAATAATACATGTACAAAATTAGAAGTTCAACAGAGATTAAAAAAAAAATGACAAAAAAACCAAACAAGTTTTGGAGCTAAAACATGCAATAAATAAAACAACCAGGAGAATAATACATGTACAAAATTAGAAGTTCAACAGAGATTAAAAAAAAAATGACAAAAAAACCAAACAAGTTTTGGAGCTAAAACATGCAATAAATAAAACAAAAAAATGCAATATAGAGCATCAGTAGCATTCTTGATCAAACAGAAGAAAAAACTTGTGAACTCAAGACAGGGCACTTGAAAATATACAGTTAGAGGAGAAAAAAGAAAAAAGAAAAAGGGATAAAGAAAGCCTGTGGGATTTATGGGACACCATCAGAAAAGCCAACATTAGCATTATTGTAATTAGAAAAGAAGACGTCAGAGAGAAGGGTCTTGAAAATTTATTTAAAGAAATAACAGCTGAAAACTTCCCAAATCTGGAGAAACATATGAACATCCAGGTATATGAAGCTCAAAGACCTCCAATCATGTTTAACTCAAAGAAGACTTTACTGAGATATATTGTAATCAAACTGCCAAAAATCAAAGACAAAGAGAGACTCTTGAAAGTAGTAAGAGAACAGAGGTTCCTGGCATACAAAGAAACTCCCATAAGGCTATAAGTAGATTCCTCAGCAGAAAGTTTGCAGCCCAGGAAAGAGTGGGATGATATTTTCAACGTGCTGAAAGAGGTTTTGATTTGCATTTCCCTGAAGATTGGTGATGTTGACCATTTTTTCATATACTTACTGGCCATTTGTATGTCTTCCTTTGGGAATGTCTGTTCAGCTCCTTTGCCCATTTCTTAATTGGATTATTATTATTATTATTATTATTTTGCTGTAAAGTTGTATGAGCTCTTTGAATATTCTGGATATTAATTCCTTGTCAGATGCATATTTTGCAAATATTTTCTCCACTTTGAGATCTCACCTCATCCTAATCAGTCTGGCTATTATAAAAAAGACATAAAATAACAAATGCCGGCAATGATGTGGAGAAAAAGGAACCCTCCTGCACTGTTGGTAGGACTGTAAATTAGTACAGCCATTATGGAGAACAGTATGGAAGTTTCTTAAACAACTACATATAGAACTTCAATTTGATCCAGCCATCCCACTCCTGGGGATATATCCAGAGGATTGGAAAACATCAGGTTGAAGGGATACCTGCACTCCCATGTTTATTGCAGCTCTATTTACAATAGCTAGGTGATGGAACCAACTAAATGTCCATCAATGGATGACTGGATAAGGAAGTTGTGGTATATACACACAATGGAATACTACTCAGCCATAAAAAAGAATGAAATTCTACCATTTTCAGCAACATGGATGAGCCTGGAGAAAATTATTCTAAGTGGAGCAACCCAGATACAGAAAGAGAAATACCACATGTTCTCACTCATAGCTGGGAGCTGAATCCATAAGGAAACAAATGAACAATAAAGAGAGACAGAGAGAAGAAAAGAAAGAGACGACAATCACAGTAATATGTTGAAGTTCTAAAAAACTGGAGGTGAAAAGCAGGGGAGAGAGAGAGGGGCTAATGAAGAATTTTTCAATGGACATAAAGAATGATTGCATATTGTAATGATGAATAAGCTAACTATACTGATCTAACCACCACACATTCTACACAATTATTGAAAGTCAATATTGTACCCCACATGTATGCATAATAATAATAAAAAAAGAAAGTGCTGACAGAAAAACACCCCGCCAATCAAGAAAAGTTTACCCAGAAATCCGTCCATCAGAAGTGAAGGAGAGATAAAGAAGTTTTTAGACAAACAAAAGCTGAGGGAGTTTATCACCACTAGAGATGCCTTATAAGAAATGCTAAAGGGAGTTCTTCAAGGTGAAAAAAAGATGGTAATTAGTAACATGAAATTAGTAACATGAAAACATGCCTGTATAAAACTAACTGGTAAAAGTAAGTGTATGAGAGTATTTCAAAAAGTTTATGGAAAATAAAATTCCATGAAGTTTTGAAGTATCCTCATATTCTTACCCCTATATAGCAAGTTCAGAATACTCTAATACTATAATGGTGTTGCATAAATTACTTATGTCTGTAGTATAGACTTAAAACACAAAACGATTAAACATAAAATAGCTATAATAATTTGTTAATGGATATATAATATAAACAGATGTAAATTGTGACATAAAAAACATAAAATGTGGGGGTTCAGGGAGAAAAAGTGTAGAGATTTTTTTTTNTTTTTTTTTATGTGTTTGAAGCTGTTATCAGTTTAAAATAGACTGTTATAACTATAAGATGTTACATGTAAGCCCCATGGTAACCACAAAGCAAAAACCTATAGTAGATTCACAGAAGACAAAGAGAAAGGAATCATAGCATACCACTATGGAAAATTATCAAATCATAAAGGAAGACATCAAAGGAGGAATAAAGGAACAAAACAGTCAGAAAACAAACTACAAAATGGCAATAGTAAGTCCTCACCTATCTATACCTATTTTAAATGAAAATAGATTAAATTCTCCAATCAAAAGACAGAGTAGCTGAATGGATTAAAAAAATGAGATCCAAATATATTCTGCCAACAAGAGACTGACTTCCACTTTAAGGACACAGATAGACTGAAAGTGAAGGAATGGAAAAATATATTCCATGCAAATGGAAACCAAAAGAGAGCAGCAGTGTTAGCTGTACTTATATCAGACAAAATAGAGTTTAAGTCAAAAACTGTGAAAAGAGACAAAGAAGGTCAACGTACAATGATAAAGGAGTCGATATATCAAAAAGATATAACAATCATAAATATACTTGTACATTTACCCAACAGCAGAGCACCTAAATATAAAAAGCAAATATTAATATATTTGAGGGAAGAGAGAGACTACACTACAATAATAATAGGGGACTTCAATATTCCACTATCAGCAATAGATAAATCCTCCAGATAGAAGGAAACATTGGACTTAAATTACACTTTAGATCAAATGGACCTAACAGACATATGCAAAACATTCCATCCAACAGAAGCAGAATACACATTCTTCTCAAGACTATGCAGGATACATATTTCCCAGGACAGATCATACATTAGGCCAGAGGACAAGTCTTAATAAGTTTAAGAAGACTGAACTCATAGCAAGTACATTTCCCAACCACATTGGTATGAAACTAGAAATCAATAACAGGAGGAATTTTGGAAAATTTACAAATATGTGGAAATTAAACAACATGCTTATGAACAACCAATGGCTCATTGAAAAAATTTAAAGGGAAATTCAAAAATATTTTCTTTTTTGGGGGTATTAAAACATAGTTGATTACATATATGTGTGGGATGCAGATTTGAACATCAGTACATGTGTACAATATGCATTGATCAAATTGAGATAATTAGTTTACTCATGTTTATGCAACATAATCAACCTTTGTGACCCTTGACTAATTTCTTGCTAACCCCTCTTTCCCATCCCCCTCAAAACTATTTTGACAAATGAAAATGAAAACACACATACCAAAACTTTAGAATGCAGCAAAGCAGTTAAGAGGGAAGTTTATATAGTGATAAATGCTTACATTAAAAAATAAGAAAGATCTCAAATAAATAACCTAATGTTATACTTCAAGGAACTAGAAAAAGAAGCACCAACTAAGCCCAAAGTTAGTAGCAGAAAGAAAATAACAAAGATTGGGGTAGAAATAAATAAAATAAAGATAAAGACTAGAAAAATGATAGAAAAGATCAATGAAACTAAGAGTTTTTTTT
>NW_007736125.1:44417-64139 GCF_000696425.1 Galeopterus variegatus | reverse complement strand
TTTTTTTTAAAAATAAGAAAACCAACAAATGTTTAGTTAGCTGGACTAAGGAAAAATGAGATAAGACTAAAATAAATAAAATCAGAAACAAAAGAGGAAACATTAAACTGATACCACAGAAATACAAAGGATCATAAAAGACTACTATGGATAATTTTACCCAAAGAAATTGGATAACCTAGAAGAAATGGATAAAATTTTACAAATATGTAACCTACCATTACTGAATCATGAAAAATTAGAAAATTCGAACAAACCAATCATGAGGAAGGAGATTGAATCATTAATATAAAATCTCTCATCAAAGAAAAGCCCATGGCTTTACTGCTGATTTCTACAAAATGTTTAAAGAATTAATACCAATGTCTCTTAAACTCTTCCTAACAATTGAAGAGGAGCACTTCCAAATTGATTTTTTGAGGCCAGCATTATCCTGATACCAAAGCTGGACAAGGACAATACAAAAAAAGAAAATTACAGGCCAATATCTCTTATGAACATAGACACAAAAATCCTCAACAAAATACTAGCAGACAGAATTCAACAGCACATTTAAGGGATCATATACCATGGTTAGTGGGATTTATCCTAGGAATGTAAATATAGTTCAAAATATGCAAATTTATAAATATGATACACCATACTAACAGAATGAAGAATAAAATATATATAATCATCTTAATAGATGCAGACAAAGCACTTGACAAAATTTAACATTATTTCATAATAAATACTCTCAACAAATTAGGTATATAAGAAACATACTTCAACATAATAAAGACCATACAGACAAGCTCACAGCTAACACCATACTGAACCATGAAAAGCTGAAAGTTTTTCTTTAAGATCAAGAACAAGACAAGAACTACCACTTCACCATTTCTATTCAACATAGTACTGGAAATCCTATCTACAGCAACTAAGCAAAATAAAAGAAATAAAAAGTGTCTAAATAGAAAAGAAGCAAATTTGTCTCTGTTTGCAGATGACATAATCATACATATAGAAAACTCTAAGACTCCACTAAAAAACTTCAGTAAAATTGCTAGATACAAAACCAACATACAAAATTGAGTTGCATTTCTACACACTAAGGAGGAACTATCAGAGAAAGAAATTAAGAAAACAATCCCATTTATGATAGCATCAAAAAGTACTTAGGAATAAATTTAACCAAAGAGGTAAAGGATCTGTACATTAAAACTATGAAACATTGATAAAAGAAATTGAAGACACAAATAAATGGGAAGATACCTCATCTTCATAATCAATATTTTCAAAATGTTTATACCACCCAAAGCAATCTGTAGTTTCAATGAAATTCCTATCAAATTTCCAATGGCATTTTTCACAGAAATAGAAAAAAATTCCAAAATTCATATGGAAACATAAAAGATCTCAAATAGCTAAAGCAATCTTGAGTAACAAAAACAAAGCTTGAAGCATCACAATTTCTGATTTCAAATTATATTGCAAAGCTCTAGTACTCATAACAATATAGTGCTGGTATAATAACAGACAAACAGGCCAATGGGACAGAATAGAAAATTCAGAAATATGTCCATGCATATACGGTCAACTAATCTTTGACAAAGGTGCCTAGAATACATAATGGGGAAAGGATAGTCTCTTCAATAACTGGTGGTGGGAAAACTATATACACACATGCAAAAAATTGAAATTGATTCCTTACCTTATACCATACACAAAAAATGACTCAAAATGTATTAAAGATTTAAGCATATGCAGTGGATTGTGAGGCCTTGAAGAGATGATTAGATTACTGTGACCTAGATTACCATTGGATTACTAAGAGATGATTAGAAGACCATGACCTAGTAAATAGATTAATAAGTTGATGTTTAATGGTAGTCATGGGCATAGTTCTCAGGGCTTTTTTGGGGGGTGGGGGGGAGGCCTGGAACTCTTATTTATTTTGCAAATCAAACTCAAATAATTAACCCAAGTTCTGAGGGCTTTAAATGGATGAGTGAGGGGTTAGCTTTCTTTCTTCTCTGCCATTCTCACCATATGACACTTTGAATTACTTTAGTGTCACCTCACCAGAAGTGTTCCCTGTACTTTGACTTACTGGCCTCTGAAACTGTAAGCAATAAATTTCATTTTCTTACAAATTTCTCAGTTCCAGATATTTTTTTTATAAGCAACAGAAGTGGACTAATACAACATAATACCTGAAATTGTAAAACTACTAGAAGAAAACACAGTGGAAAAGTTCCATGATATTTGTCTTGCCAATGATTTTTTGGATATGGCACCAAAAGAACAGGTAACAAAAGCAAAAATTAGCAAGCGATACTACATCAAGCTGAAAAGTTTCTGCACAGAAAAGGAAAAACGTCAACAAATGAAAAGGCAACCCTAGGAATGGGAGAAAATATTTGCCAACCATATTTTTGATAAGGGGTTAATATTCCAAATATATAAGGAATTCATTTAACTGAATAATAAAAAAGCAAATAACCTGATTAAAAAAGGGTCAAAGGACCTGATTTTTTCCAAGGAAGACATACAACAGGTACATGAAAAGGTATTCAACATCACTAATCATCAGGGAAATACAAATCAAAAGCACATGAGATATCATCTCACACCTGTTGGGATGGCTGTTATGAAAAAGTCAAAAGATAAGTATTGGCGATGAAGGTGAAAAGGGAAATCTTTTACACTGTTGGTGGGAATGTAAATTGTCAAAGCTGTTCTGGAAAACAGTATGGAGTTTCCTCAAAAATTAAAAATAGAACTACCATATGATCCAGCAATCTCACTTTGGGGTATTTATGCAAAGGAAATAAAATCANGCAACCCTAGGAATGGGAGAAAATATTTGCCAACCATATTTTTGATAAGGGGTTAATATTCCAAATATATAAGGAATTCATTTAACTGAATAATAAAAAAGCAAATAACCTGATTAAAAAAGGGTCAAAGGACCTGAATTTTTCCAAGGAAGACATACAACAGGTACATGAAAAGGTATTCAACATCACTAATCATCAGGGAAATACAAATCAAAAGCACATGAGATATCATCTCACACCTGTTGGGATGGCTGTTATGAAAAAGTCAAAAGATAAGTATTGGCGATGAAGGTGAAAAGGGAAATCTTTTACACTGTTGGTGGGAATGTAAATTGTCAAAGCTGTTCTGGAAAACAGTATGGAGTTTCCTCAAAAATTAAAAATAGAACTACCATATGATCCAGCAATCTCACTTTGGGGTATTTATGCAAAGGAAATAAAATCACTATCTCAAAGAGATCTCTTCCATACCATGTTTATTGCAGCATTATTTGCAATAATCAATATTTGGAAACAACCTCAATGTCTGTTGATGGATGAACGGATAAAGAAATTGTGGTATATGCAAGGGTACTTCAAAAGGTTCAGGGATGGATTCATACTATCTTTCAATTCTATTTTTCCATGAACTTTTTGAAGTACACCTTGTCTTAAAAAAGAAGGAAATCCTGCCATTCATCACAACGTGGTTTAACCTGGAGTATATTATGCTAAATGAAATAAGCAGATACAGAAAGTCAAATACTACATGATCTTACCTAACTGTAGAATCTAAAAAATCAAACTCACAGAAACAGAGCATAGAAGGGTTAGCAGGAGTTGGGTGAGTTGAGTTGGGGGAATTGGGGAGATATCGATCAAAGGTACAAACATGAAGTTATAAGATTAGTAAGTTCTGGAGACCTAATGTACAGCATTGTGACTATAGCAAATAATAAAGTATTGTGTTTTTGAAATTCACTGATAGAGTAGATCTTAAGCATTTACATCTCACACACACACACACACACACACACACACACAGAAAAAAGGTAACTGTGAGGTGATGGATAAGCTAATTTGCTTGATTATAGAAATCATTTTACAATGTATATGTATATCAAAACATCACATTGTACACCTTGAATGTATACAGTTTTTATTTGTAAATTATATGCCTCAATAAATTTGGGAAAAAAAGAGAAAATTCTGCAGACTTAAGAAAGTTTAATAAAGAAGGCAGACGTACCATTCTACGGTTGAGAACACTAAGGTTTACAGTAGCAGAGACTAATAGCTAATAACCAGAAGTATTTTTTCTTTTCTTCTGGAACTCCCAGTCTTCCTTGCAGTTGCAAGTGGCCATGTGACTGACCTCTGACTTGTGATGTGTGAGTCACAGTCCACCTGCTTGTAACCCTCTATGCTCATCTCCTCTGTACTGGCTGGTTATTGGCCTCTAACGCAACTGTGAAGCCTTCACCAGCCTGGGTCCTTAATCAACTGCGTGGAATAGACCATCTTCCTCCTTTCTTATCACCAATCAGAAACACCTGCTTGGTCTACATAAGCAAGAAATTTCCAATATTTTAAGTCATTGAGATCCTGAGATTTTTCTTTTACTGTAGCTAAGATTGCTTAACTAACGGCCTTGGTGAGAAAATACAATTGACTATATATAGAACAGCACCAAGTTTATAATGTGAGAGCATCGAGGAACCTGAATATAAATCTACCTTTTACTTTTCTACACCTGCTTCATATTTAGACAAAACTTAAAACTCATAAAACTGTTAGTCTGGTTCTCATCTGTGCTGAGGTTGATGCCTACCAATGAGGGAATAGTCATGTTTATATTTGCATTAAAAACACAACTGGTCAAAAGTAAACATTATAACAAAGGTAAGACCTATTATTACACTCCTCTGTAACCAGCTAACTTTTGTTTTTTAACACTTTCTAACGTCATTGCACAAGGTTAAGTCAAGCAGTATGGCGGCACCATAAACATTGCTCTTCAGAGGTCCAAATATGTAATAAAACTGTTGAAATAAAGCTTTGAATTCAAACAGCAGTGAAATCTTCAAATCAGTTATTTTCCCGGGCATCTTCCTACTCTAAAATCATAACATGATGGTTATGATAATAGCAACTAATTTTCATGGATCTCATACCGCAACAGGTACCGTATTCACCACTACTCCACAGGGATCTGGGACTCCACAGCCTACTCAGGAGAGTTAAAATGACTTGCTGGAGTTTTTTTCTTCCTACTCTAAAATCATAACATGATGGTTATGATAATAGCAACTAATTTTCATGGATCTTATACCGCAACAGGTACCGTATTCACCACTACTCCACAGGGATCTGGGACTCCACAGCCTACTCAGGAGAGTTAAAATGACTTGCTGGAGTTTTTTTAAACGTAAGTTTCTCTTGTCTAGATCTCCATGAGGCAGTGTCAAGGAGAGAAATGAAAAGTTTCCCACTGGCTTGTCAGGTATAATTTATTGCATATGATTTATTTGCAAGTCAGTAGTTAAGCTGTCCCTTGAGACCTAGCTAGTCTGCTATACTAAAATGAGATATATACTTAAGGCAAGACCCCTGGATTTCAGAATAAAGTCTGTAACACTTCTCACAACCCTTGGCCTTAGATGTATAATTTCTCATCCTTATTCTTGTTTTCAAAAAGTTCTAAACCTATGGAATAGGTAAATCTGTCAGAATAATCTCCAATATTTCCCCTGAATCTAACATTCTACTATAAAAACAGCCACATTTTAGGGAAAGGGTTACCACTAGTACCACTACCACCACCAGTGTCATCACGATTCTATAGGCAATAGCATAATACAGTGTCCAGGAACAGACTCTGGAGCCAGATGACCTGCATTGGAATGTTGGTTCCACCAACCTCTAGCTGTGTGACCTTGGGCAAGACACTAAACCACTCCTTGCCTCAGTTTGTTTACCCATAAAATATGAATGAGGATAGTAATATTCATCTCACAGAATCTTTGAGTAGATTATTTCATGTTCATAAAGCATTTAGAAGGTGCCTGGTACCTAGTAAGCACTAATGATGTATTAATTATTTTTACCATGGTTTTAAGGTAGGTCATGGCACTGGGGAAAATCTAAGACCATTGTGGTCTCGTATTCCTGTCACCTTTCCTTATCTATGAGTATATAAAGAGCATAGTGATAGATAACTGAAAAGCGTGGGTATTTTGACTCTCTGGGTGTGACAGCTTTTAAACATACAGAAGTATTACTAACACTTCTTAAGTTGGGTAAGTAGATGAGTGTTTGCTAGTTTTATTATTATGTTCCATAATGTATTTCTATGTAACATTTATTATTTTGTATGCATCAAATATTTCAGTAAAACAACAGGATTTGTGAAATCCTACTTATGAATTTATATAATATTGCATGAACAGATCTGCATATGTAATAAGAATGAATTTTTTTTTAAATTTGGTGTTTCTTTTTTTTTTTTGTTAAATTTTTATTTTGTCAATATACACTGTATATGATTATTATGGCAAAATTCATAGGAAAAGCACCCTGATAACCCCAATTGCACATGACATCCAAAGAGCTGAGTTAAATTCAACGTTGGTTTGTTTTGCTTAGAAGAATGGGGCTGAGATGGAGATGAACCATATCAGATACAATGGTTGGATGGGTGATGTTTGTTTTGATGCCAACAAGATCCTACTTTATTCCTTTACACTCCTGGTCTCACCTATCCTTATCAAACCACACTTTTTTAGCCACCATCACCTATTGCCTGGATTTATCTAACTTCTTCATAACAGGTTCGTTCCTTCACCACTAATCATGTCCCCTCCAATCATGTCTCCATCCTACATCCAACAGGTGCTTTTGAAAATGCAAATTTGACCATGTCATGTAGCTTGAAACACTTGGACAACTCTCCATGGATCTCCAGATAGAGTTAACAGGTGAGGGCAAGAGCTGTGTTATGTACACAGTTTTATCCCTAATGTTTAGCATAGCAAAGATCACCAGTTGCCGTTAATACCTTTCTCTCCTTCTTCCTCACTAACAGAACCCTAATTTTGTTTGTGGGAGCTACTGTGCTCAATTAAGAGACAGTAATTCCCAGCATTCCTTGCAGTAGAAATGGTTGCATAACTAAGTTACAGTCAAGGAGATATAAGCCAAAGTTTAGAGTGTGGCATCTAGAAAAGCTCTGTAAAAAGGGAACCAACTCGAGGGGACTGTAACCTGCTCTTCTTTTTCTCTTGTCCTATTTCCTGCTTAGTAGAAATAGTGGCTAAAGATGAAGTGGCCATCCTGAGACCTTAAATGATCTTATGTAGAGAAGTCCTGTGCTATAAACAGCAGAGCTGAAACCCTGGATGAGCTGGGATCTTTGATGTTTCCTCCGTTATAAAGTTAGCTTAGACTGCCTACTTCTGGACCTGTTTTAGAAGAGAGAAAAAGAATGCTCTCACTAATTTAAATAATTGTTCTGGTGTTTTCCATTTCTCACAGTCACATACAATTTGTAAATTATACCCATGGCTTTATGGCCTGGATTCTGCTTATCTCTTCAGCTTCATCTTCTACCACAGACACTTTTGCCCTCAATCCTCAAAGACCGACATCTCAAGCAGAATAAATTACTTCCAGTTCCCCAAACTTGCTTTGTTCTCTCTGCCAGAAATATTTTCTTCCCTTCCATTTTTAATGCCAACTCTTCCTTCTAATTTTAATTATCACTATTCCAGGAAGGCTTCCTTTTTATTCCAAGTATGGATAGTTAGCCTTCCTATGTTCTCCCTTAAAACATCCTGCACTTTGTCTTATCTGGTTTCAACTGAAATTGCTAAATCACTTGTCCATTTCCTTCACTAAGTCTTAGGTTCAGTGAGGGCAAGAGCTATGTTATGTCTACAGTTTTATCCCTAATGTTTAGCAGGAATCCCAGCACCTTCGAGCCAGTCAGTACATGTGTGGTGATTAGAGAATGAATAAATGAATGCGTGGATAAATCACACCAAGGGTAAGATGACGGATTTATCCTAATTAGTTGCTTCTAACTGGGCTATTTTACCTGTATAAAGAGGTCAGAGCATAGCTCCAATGAGAGATAGGCTGTCATTTTGATTCTCCTGATACTGCATGACACAGTCTCCTGTTCCACAGAAGCGAGATGGCAGGTTTCCACTCTTGTCTGTGAAGCCTTTGCCAATATGCATTCCTCACTTTCTCCACCTCCTTATCCCCTCCCACGTACCATGGCTTAGAGGAAAATTCAATTCAGAATGAGTAGTTCTTCAGAGAAGAAATCATCATTATACTTCATCTCTAATTAATTTAAACCAAACATATCCTGAGTTGTTGATCGGGCTCCTTTGAAACTGAGAAATGGGTGTAGCAGAGTGTGTTACCACGTGTCAGATGCTGCACTGATATTATCAGCTCTCTGCTGATGGTAGTTTTACTCCCCCTCCCCAATTTTTATTGTTATTCACACATTCATGTTCTTTGTTCTCTTCTTGAAGAAATATTAATTTGTCCACTGTTAGCTTGTCTTAGGGTCTGCGCCTAGGAAGAGGCTGAAACCTGACTGGAAATATTTGTTGGCCAAGAGTAAATTATACTGATTATGATTTACCTGGATATTTTGTGAGTCTAAGACAACTAACATAAAAAATTGCTACTTAAAGTAGAGGACGTACCTGAGATTTCCCTTCTCTCTCTCTCTCTCTTACCTGGATATTTTGTGAGTCTAAGACAACTAACATAAAAAATTGCTACTTAAAGTAGAGGACCTACCTGAGATTTCCATTCTCTCTCTCTCTCTAAAGTAGAGGACGTACCTGAGATTTCCCTTCTCTCTCTCTCTCTCTTTCTTTTTCTTTTAAAAATTAGGCAGTATGGCAGTATTTTATCTTTATTAGTGGTATTAAAAAAAGTGGTGCAACTTACAAGGATGCTAATGTATTTTGTAAAATATAACACTCCAACTGCAAAGCTTAAAAATGAAGAACATATGAACAAAAATTCAAACAGCTTCAACATTTTATTAGTGCCTCTCCAGTTTCAAATCTCTCTTTCTAGGTGCTCAGTTACTACTTAAAAAATAGATTTTTTAACCTAGTATACCCACAAGCACCCACACAATATGTGTGTACTCTCTACATGTATACATATACAATATGAATATATAAAAACATACACACACTTATATTCAATTTTATTTTACCAGGTGACCATTTGCTTGGTTTACTTAAAAATGAATTTTCTACCATTCTTGTTAGTTGGATTTTTCCCAGCTCTATGAAGGTATAATTGACAACTAAAAATTATATACATTTAAGGTGTACAACATAATGTTTGATATACACATACATTGTGAAATGATCACCACCATTAAGCTAATTAACATATCCATCACCTCACATAGTTATCTTTCATTAATTTGTATGATTTGGCCAAGGAATAGAACCCCAACCCTCAAAGACTGACCAAATAAAGGTGCTAAGTTTCAAGAGTTTGAAAAATCAGTTCATTATTTCCCTTACTTTATGTTGTACAACTGAATACAGGAGTACTTCCTAACTATCTTTTTTTAAGGTACGCAGATAGAAATCTGAAATTCTAAAAGGGAGGTTTGTGATTGAGGACCTGAGAAGCTGCATTTCTGAACCCAAGTGTATCAACTTTTATTTGTGTTTGTTTAAAAATTACTGGAGATACACATACTGAAAATGCAAGTTGAAAAGGATGCTTTACTTCTTTTAAAATCAGAAATACCCAATACACTTGAGTCCTACACCCATTGATGGGAACTTGGGTGGTAGAAAAGAGAAGTGATGGCGAGGGGATACAGAGGCAGGGCGAGTGGGGCAAGAATAGGGTTAAGTGTCTCAGAGGTTGTCACATCTCTCTTCTTCTGTGGCAGACCACTAATTTATTTAGACAATCTCTTTTTCTATGCCTGATTTAGCTTCAGAAATCTTGTTAACCCAATGTTCCAGGAATATGCTAAAATGATTGGCGTTAGTAAGATAAAGAAGATCTCTTTGTAACTAAGGTATTAAAGCTGGTCATGGTGGGCGTGCTTAGCAATTAATGAAAATATAACCAGGGAGATGGGATTAAATTAGGAGTTTGAATCATTGAGTTGGAATGTGAGTCCTGTAGGCAGGATAGTTGTCCCAATAAGGAGAGGGAGTTTGGAGAGGCCTTTTGACTCTGTGCATTAAAGCTCAGCATCCTGTGACCTGTATGGTATAAAGTGCACAGATCTTATCTCCTTTATTTATGGCTCTGTGACTTTGCACAAGTCACTACACTTCTCTGAATTTCTCTGACCTCATTTGTAAAATCTCATGACAAAGTTGTGAGAATTAAATGAGAAAATCAAAAGAGTTTTGTAAATTATGAAGTGCTATGGAAACTTAGGATCAAGGTACTATTGTATAATTGTGCAAGGTACAATTTGTAACAAACTAGCTGGATAAACTGAGATATTTACTATAAAAGTAAATTTTTGAGAAATGTAAAATTTTGAGAAATATTTGAAGGATAAAAAGCATCCCAGAGCCAATATACTGAGTAATCAATCTTCCAAAATTATAAACAAAATCACAAGCAAGAGAAAATAACTGTGGAGATAGGATTAGTCAGGAGTCTATAGGTACAAGGAGTGGGAGGAGGCCCTGGAGCCTTGACCAGGGTGATAAATTGAGTTGCTGTGTTTGGAGTAATTAGGCTGCTGTGCTAAGCAGGGGGTGGTAGTGGTAGTATGTATGGATGACAGAAACAGAGAGGCAAAGCTGAGGTCCAGCCCCTGCCCTGTCTGGTGAGAGTAACCAGAATAGGCAGGCCCCAAACCAGGTTCCCCAATAACAAGATGAGCACACACTTAGGGAAAATCCACACCCTGAAAAAGAGGCACCAAAGCAAACAGAACTATTCCTTCTGATTAGGAAACACTATGTTAGAAGAAACTGACATGAGGAGGAAGGGACTGGTTTTCAGAAGAAGGGGACATTTGATGCTAATCCAGATCCAGGTGTTTGTGAGGGTTTACCTAAGCCCCAGAGGCTCTTGAAAAGCTGCCGACCTACAACCTACGTCACATGATGCACATCTTACTTATGACATGTCCTTGTTACTCACACTTTGGTCTTATGAAATCTTTCCTCAGTGAGTTGTGAAAAAGTGCTTGGAAATCAGTAGTGCTTCTGGGATTAGCACTGGAGTGGGCAGAGATACTGAGATGCAGGGGTGGCAAGCAAGCCCAGAGTTGGATACACCCTGTGGGCGGCTTCTGATAAAGCACCAGGTGGGTGAGGGGGCTGTGCATGCTGAGAAAGTGGCAAAGCTTTGGTCACATGATTTCATATTGTTTTTCGGAAGCTTATTACCCAGTGGTTTCCTAACTTCTAAATGTGATTATACAAATATATGTT
Source organism: Galeopterus variegatus (assembly GCF_000696425.1). Lineage (NCBI taxonomy): Eukaryota > Metazoa > Chordata > Mammalia > Dermoptera > Cynocephalidae > Galeopterus > Galeopterus variegatus. Next base: position 52,873 of record NW_007736125.1, on the reverse strand, counting down.
GAGCATTTATCATTCATTGAGCAAGGGAGGTGTATATATGAATGTCTGTGAGAAATAACCCCAGATGAAATTCTCTTCACTATTTCCAGCTGCCTTTACAAATAATTTAACAGGTAAATAACAATACAGTGAACTATGTTACAAGGGCAGAGGAATGGTACAGACATAACTGCTGTAGTATTAGAAAAAGAAGTCATTGTGAATTGGAACTTCCTGAGAAGATTTCATGAATGTGATGACCCATAGTTGGCCTTTGAGATTTCTGACTGAGTAGCAAAAAAAGTGAAAATGTTAGGCAGCCAGACTTGGCAACTTGCAGTCTTTGTGGATTCTGAGCAGGTGCACAACTCCTGTTCTTAAGGAGAGCTACAAAACCCAGACTTTCCTCATCAGGCTTTGGAAAAAAGGTGACAAACACTTCACAGTACAATGAGCAGAAAGAGAAGCCAGTGTGAAGGGACCCTAAATACTCAGACACCTTAAGTCGAGGACATCTGTCATCTGTGGCTTTTCAACATCTTCTGAATAGACTCCATATTTTGATCATTCCCCTATTGTGATTCCCACCTTTGTTGGGTAAAATGGTGCTGGCATGTAATCTAGCTTCTACCAACTGGACACGTAGCTTTAGAGTGAGTTATGTGAGGAAATAGGCTGGGTGCAGGTAGCAGTAGCTTGATTATAAGGTCAATAGTGGAAGCACTGTTGTGTGGTTAGGTTCTGGGAGCAGTTTTTGGAAATTCAGCCATAAGCTTACTTCTCCAGCCCCATGAGCTACCTAGTATCCCATAATAAATTCATTTTCTGCTTAAACTAGCCAGAGTAGGTTCTCTTTTTGCAACTAAGAGGCCTAGATGACATTCTATGGGCTCTAGACAAGCTTTGTAGGTCTTGGCTTTAAACCTGTTCTTCATCCCTCACTGTTATTGAGTGGATCACATGACGTCTAAGCAGTAGAGTGATCATGTATAACTCATGATATAAGCAGAGCACAAGTTCACTGTGTCCCTTTAGCCCTTTATTGTTTTTTCAGAGGAGATCATCTTTCCCTACTCTCAGATGAAAACTCCAGTGGATCCCAAGGCTTTGGCCATTTTAAGTAATGAACACAGTCTGAAGTTAGTAATGAGAATTATTATTAGACAGACCTCGAAATGTGAATGGCACAACTCCTTATCTTAATGGCATGTTTCCTCCTACCCTGGATCAGCCTGTCTCAGCCTGGAAGCCTCTAGTGGAAAAGGGGGATGTGGTTGGTTGCTTGTCTATCTCCTGATCTTTTCTTCCTTTTCGCAGAACTTGCTGGCCAGGGAGTGTAAAAGGGATAGAAAAAAATTAATTGAACTGACCAAATAAAGTCAACTTAAACATGGCAGTTGTTTAAAGCAGAACCTTTCACGAAGCACTTTTATGGATCTTTGGAAGCCATGATCAGGCCTCTCAGACTTAAGAGTTCTTTTCCTGAGCAGATACTTCTCTATTCCAGATGGTCAGTTGTGTTTCCTCTAGTTCCTAGTGATCCAGAAATCACCTCCAGGTTTTTGCTGCTGGTATTGCACTGCCTCTTTAGGTGGCTATACAAGATAAGTACCCAAGGTGACCCCACTCTGTTTCTTTCCCACACATGGTTCACATTGCCATCCCTTGCTTGACACACTCTAGAAGTGTTGTCCTATCTCAATATAGCAGCACTTTCTGTGTTCCTGCCACTAGAACCATTAGCCCATAGCTTGAATCAAGATTCTCATCAGACCTCAAGCCCCTATGTCTTTCAACTATAGTTGTCATATATCAACTTCTTCCAGTGGCCCCTCTTATGTGAGATGAGGAGGCAGGCATCCCTTTCTAAAATCTTGATATAGAAATAAAAGATGAGTATATGTTTTGTTAAAAATAAAGTGCCTCGAAAGTGCAATAAGCGGAATTCAGTGAACCCATATTCTGCATGTAGGGAGCCAGTCACTGGAGATGCAGAAATGAATAAAACATGATGCTTATTCCTTGCATAGGTGGTTTGTAATTGCAAACAAGTAATTGCAGAATGGCATTTGTGTCAGGGAGAAATGGTGGTGTAAATCACTGCTGGAATGATTTGGTAACAGAAGTAGATTCTTAAAAAATGAGTAATGATGCTTCTAAGAGGAAGTAAACCACATTAACTGATGGAAAATGCCTGGACATAGGAAATGGACAGGAAAGATGGGACATTTTTAAACTGAGAGAAAAGATTATACTAGAAATTTGGCTCTTTACGGAGGGATCTTCCCTTCAATTTGCTACAGAGCAGTTTTAGACTGTTGTATCTTATCACCTCAAGTGTCATCTGGGAGGCTCATGGCTTCAGACAGTTGGAAACTTTGTTTGACTTCAGGTACCTACATAAGTTGTTTGACTGAGACTATCAATAAATATTTATAAGACTTTTGATTCTTTAAAATTCCCTCAGGGAAAACAAAAGACAAACTCTAGGAATTCCTTAAAGGGTAGAATTTTGTTTTCCTTGGATCAAAATCTCAGGATTCTAGGGTCAGGAAGCAGGAGACTTAAGAGTTATATTAACCCTAGCAAGGCCAGAGGCTTCCCTATAAGCTGCTGTGGGAGCGTGAACACAGAGGGAGAGGCCAGAGGTGAGGATTGTAAGTAAGACACCCTGTGAAGCAATACTGCTGACTTCAATTTATGTAGGTCTTTAAAATAAATAATCAAAAGGCATACTTTTAATTTCATTTTCTCCATACAACGTACCTACAAGATAGGTGGAGACCAGGATTACTTTAAAAAGAAAATTATTTAATGTCTCAACAGTAAAGCTGGTAAAACTCATGTCTACTGCCTCAAGTCCAGAGCACCTGCAGGAGGCCTGAAAATAAATGACACCACATGCTGAATTACCAAGGCTTATGCATGTAAATTATCTCCTCGCCTTTTTATCTTCTCCACCTAGAGTCATCAGTTTAATGTCAAAGTTTTAAAGCAAAGCTCAGCAAGCAAAATAGAGAGTAATTTCATATTGGTAAAAGGCACAATTAGCATCAAAGATAAATATATGGAAACTTTAGGCACAGATTAACATATAAACGGAATATGTAAGAGAAAAATGATCAGAAATTCAGAATAAGCTGACAGAAATGTAGTCAGACTGAGAGATTTTAGACATCACAAATAGACTACAACACATAAAAGCATTAAAAAAAATCTAAGCCTTGGTTTCTTCATCTGTAAAACAGGGTCGATATTTATTATCAAATATATTAAAATTCATAGGGTTAAATATTAGGGAAAACATATATAAGGAACCAAGCACAACAGCTGTCATGAGTGTATGCTCAATACATAGAAGCTTTAACAAGGTAGACATTGTAGTAATATGTAGAAGTACGTACCCTAAGAACATATCATTTACTTTCTCTCAGATGGTTATACACAAAAATTCGATATAAAAGAAAATCTGAATAAATTAACAACAGAAGAAATTCTCCAGTTATGTTCCCTGGTCACAGTGCAATAAAGTAAGAAGTTATTTTTAGTAATATTTTATTGTTATTATTATTGATGTAAGAATTTAAATAAATAACAACAAAAGCCATATGGAAAATGTTTAAAAATCTTAAATATAGCCACTAAAATAACACATAAGCCAATTAGTTAATATCAAACTTTAGAGAAAATAACAAAAATTAGAACTCAGAGAAAACTTTTGGGATGCAGTTACAGAGATACCCAGACGTCAATCCATAGTCTTCAATACTTTTTACTATTAAAAAATAATAATGAGAAGATAAATCATTTAACTTATTTAGGAAGAAAAAAAAAAAAAACCCATGAAAAGTCCTAAGGATGTTATCAGAAATGAAACAAAACAAAATTCAATCCATAGTCTTCAATACTTTTTACTATTAAAAAATAATAATGAGAAGATAAATCATTTGACTTATTTAGGAAGAAAAAAAAAAAAAACCCATGAAAAGTCCTAAGGATGTTATCAGAAATGAAACAAAACAAAATCCCCCCCCACCCCCAAAAAAACCAAATTGTTAAGCAAAAACATGTTAAGGTAGAATTAACAAACCCAAGGGCTATGATCACACTTGCAAGACTCTGAATCTCAGCAGGGGAAAAAATAAAATAAAATGAAAAGGAGAAAAAACAATATAGAAGAGACTGATTGCAAGGGTTTCTGAACAAAGGCAGAGAAAACCTATCAGAGAAGTGTCCTCATCCTGGGCTCAGCACTGCAGAGCGTCTGGACTTCTTCCCAAGTGTGGACCCTCCTGAGCCAGGCACCCAGAATAGGGAACTGTCCCTGAGACAGAGACAGAAAACGAGTCCCCACTGAGCTGCCCCTCAGAATGAACCCGAATGCATCTGGGACTGATGATGTTCTGTATGTGTCTTTTCCAATCCTTCTCTGGTAGCTTTGATGGTCTGGGTCACAGGAGGCCCAGCACGAGAGTCCTCAGACGTATGAGTGAGAAGACTGAGACTTACCAATAGGGAACAGGTGAGATTTAACTCAGGTTGAGCGCTGAGGCTGACAGCACTACTGAGTGCAGGACTCACCATGGTAGTTGTGGTTTAGAAGACAGGAAGCTCCACGAGATGGTGACCAAACAGAGGAATGCTAAGTCCGGTCATCAAAATCAGTGCCTGCCAGGCGCTGGGTCAATGAGTCTAGTTGCTGTCACTGCCTCGAAACATTTGTGTCTCAGGTCTTACTGGCCAGACAAAACTGCAGCAGGAAGACGGCCTCACTTCATTTCTGGCTTCCCGGGCTCCAAAGAGAGCACAGGCTGTCACATCCAGGACCTGAGGTGAGAAAGGGTCCAGGAAACAGAGTCAGCAGCATTCCAGATTACAAAGCAAAATAAAAAACACGTAGAAGGGGGTTGGAAATAGATGCCAAGTGTTTATGACCATATTCAGCACAATGTGTCTAAACGCACCTATCCTTTTATTTGCCTGTTTGGGGCTTCCTGATTCTGCGAGTAGATGTCTTTTACCAATTCTGAAAAATCTCATCCATTATCCACTCAGATGTTGCCTGTCCTCTCTGGGTTCCCACTTCCTCTTGGTTTTTGGCCTCTGAAGATTCGTTATTACTTTTTTTACATTGGACCACTAAAAAAACACTAATTTACCCAAAATGTTAGGTTGTTTTCAACCTTTCAACTGGACTTTACTGAGTAATACAAGTAATAAAAATGGTTCTGAGGTAAAGTCTATCGTAGGTTTTATTGTACGCTTAGTTTTCTTCCTCCTTTAGCAATGAGAGTTTACTAAAGAACAAAAGCCCAGAAGCCTAAGGACCATCGAGTTTATGTGGCTGTCTTTATAGTTTTCATGGAAGTCCAAGGCTGATCCACATTCGCTGGCGTGTAGCTGTTAGGTCCAGCAAGGATGTCTTTGGGGAGCCTTCTTTCTGTTAAAGCAAAATTTCCTAGACAAATTTATCTACAACATGTGTCAAAGCTTATTGCTCATTAAGGAGGAAAGTAGGAAGCAGTAACGGAATGTCACTTCTCAATGACAGAGGGAAAAAGAAGGTTTACATACAGCAGCTCCTAACCCTATCAGTAGCATGGTTCAATCAGCGGCTTTGGTAGTTCAGAGGCCTCTTCCCAGAGTAGCCAGGCATGAACTGTTAATCAGAAATGACAAGTAATATGTCCGATAAGGAAGCAACAAGCGAACTGATCTTTAGCTATTAGACAATACCAAGCAACAAGGTTTTATTCCTTAAAAGGCCAAATTAGGAAAGAGATTACAAAACAGTCTTGAATAGAGGTCACTTAAGTAGAGACAGTCCTGCAGCAGATCCCAAACATGCAATTAAAAATAATTTTTTTTCTTCCCTCAGGGAAAAGAAATGAAAGTTACTCCCTACTATCTGAATCCCTCACATGCATTCTGTCACAGGTGGCAGGGGGCAGAGAGTGTGGTAAAAGGCCTTCTTGGGAGCAGAACCCAAGGGTATTCGCTCCTTTTACCCTCAGTGAGGTATAAGTGTGTTCCACTAGATTCTGCCTATCCAGTTAAAAAGGGCAGGGCACGCTGGCTGTTGATCTGGCCAAAGACTAGAGTGGGGTCCAGGTCATTGCCGCTCTGTGCAAAATCTTCTGTGAGGCACAGATATGCCGAATGGGAAGACTGTGGTTCATGGATACTGATGCATGGCTACACTGTCATCCCTACCAAGCATCTCTGCCACATTCAGTGTGAGTATGAAGATACAGTCTGATTCTGTTACTGCTCTGCTTAAAGTCCTTCAATGACTCCTTCATGGTCTTCAAAGTAAAACCCAAGTATGTTTTATAAGACCATGGATGATCTTAGCCACTGGCTACTTCCTTCCTCCATCATTCAGGATATTTTGGTTTTCCACATACATATCGCATTGTTTTTAATTTCTTGTCTTACCCTGTATCTCCCACACTGAATCAATGAATTCTGTTTCCAAGGACTTTTGGGTTTGAGGAGAGAAAGAGAGAGAGAAACACACACACACACACACACACACACACAGAGAAAGAGAGAGAGAGAGAGAGAGAGATCAGTTAGTCCATCTTTAGTGGTAGAAATTAAGAGATTAAACTCAGGAATTATTGGGGACCATGATTTACCCAAAGATGAGAAAATCACTCAGCAGTGAGAGATCATGAGGCCCATATGCAGAGAAATGAAAAAGTTAGCATTGAGTCCCCAGTTCCAGTTGGGTTTAATTACATTGTTGACCTGGCTACCTTTAAGAGATGTGTGTGAGACGCTACACAGAAATAAGGAAATGGGTTTCTGGCCTCCAGTGAGAGTAGCACTCCATGTAGAACACTGCCTTCAGTGTGATTATTTGGAATCGCATGTGACTGTGAGGGAAGAGAGACATCCATTTATTTCCACCTTTGTGCCTGACTCATTCAGAGTCCAAAGAAAGTCTTTAAAAAATTATTTTTTTAATTTTCTATTTTTTGAGCCTAATTCTTTTCAGCAGTAAGACAGGACCTTGACCTTTATGAGCATATCTGATAATTTGAATTTGGAAAAGGTACTATGTTTGGAGCATTCAATGGAAAAAAAATACAGATTGTTAAATATTTATTTTTCCTTGTGCAAACTGCCCCTTAGGTACAAATCTAGGCTAGCAATATTTGAAATGCAAGAAAGAATCTAAGGAATTAAGTTAGAACATGCTGATTATCTGCAAAACATTCCGTTTAGGCTTTTAGGATTGAGCAAGCTTGTGCTGTTTGAAGGTGAGGTGAAGTAAGAAATTTCCCTTTCATTGTTAGCACTAGTCAACACCTCTTGGGAAAAGATGCAGTGAGGTGTGTCTTGTGATGATTCCTTCTTTTTCATTCACCAGAACCTGGCTCAACTCTCACTACCTCTTGGCAGTGGCTGAGGAGTCAGTACAAAGCCAGCAAGCAAAGCCAGAAAGCCCATGGCATAGCTCCACAGACTGCAGCTGAGAAAGGCCCCACTAGTTCAGTGAAACCAAAGTCCAAGAGACAAGGGGGTAAAGGTGGAGGAGAGGAGCTGGAGCTCTGGATCAGAGTCATGGGCTGTTAATAGCCTGGTCTTCAAATTTGGACACCCCTTACCCTGCAGGTACACCAAAGGTTAAGAAGCATGTGGGCATGGGTAGTTTTAGGGAAATCAAGTTCCGGATGCTCAATTTCCTTAAAACCTGATCTGAGAACATGCTGAGTTGTGCTTTCCAACCTTTGCTTAGGAAAAAAATTCTTCTCCCATTTTACATAAGAAGGAACTCCAAAAAGAGGGGATGGGGTGGGGAGAGTGAGTGGTATGAGTGTGTGGGGGAAGGATTTGAAATACTGGTACCTGCAAAGCTTCCTTTGGTTAGACACCAGTCAATGCTTCACTGCATATTTTGTACCACTTCAAGGAGAAATATGCTGAAAATCATATCCTTTGCAGCTATTTAAATTTGTGATGAAACTTTAAAATGTCCGCTTACAAATACCCAAAGCAATACAGGCAGTCCTCGCTTTGCTTGGTAGTGTGGTGTCACAAAAATGGCTGTACAAGCAGAAACCAGGCAATCTTAATAATAGGAAGAAAGCCTGACTGGTTAGCTTACTTGGGAGAGCATGTTGCTAACACCAATGTTAGGGGTTCAGATTCCCATACCTGCCAGTCACCAAGAAAAAAAAAATCAATAGGAAGAATCTGATTGTTAAATGATCTTTAGAAATTTTTCCCAGTGTGGGAAAAGACTGCCTCTTCAATGAATGGTATTGGGAAAACTGGAAATCAACATGTAGAAAAATGAAACTAGATCCGTACCTCTTGCCATATACTAAAATCAACTCAGAATGGATTAAAGACTTAAATATAATACCTGAAACTATAAAACTCCTAAAAAAGAACATAGTGGAAACATTTCAGGATATAGGACTGGTCAAAGACTTTATGAATGAGACACCAAAAGCTCAGGCAAC
>NW_007736125.1:38715-43536 GCF_000696425.1 Galeopterus variegatus | reverse complement strand
TTAGTGCATCCATTATGGAAAACAGTATGGAGGTTTCTCAAACAACTACAGACAGAACTACTGTATGATCCAGCGATTCTACTGCTGGGTGTATACCTAAAGGAATGGAAATCATCATGTCGAAGGGATACCTGCACTCCCAGGTTTATTGCAGTTCTATTTATAGTAGCCAAGAGTTGGAATTAACCTAACTGTCCAGTGACAGATGACTGGATAAGGAAAATGTGGTATACATACTCAATGGAATACTACTCTGCCATAAAAAAGACTGAACTTCTGCCATTTGCAGCAACATGGATGAACTTAGAGAAAATTATGTTAGGTAAAATAAGCCAGGCACAGAAAGAGAAATACCACATGTCCTCATTCATAAGTAGGAGTTATGATAAAGAAAGAAAGAAAGAATTACAATAATACATTGAACTTTCAAAAAAGGAAAAAAAGAACAGAACTGTGGTCATTAGAGTTGGGAAAGGGGGAGGAGGAGGGGATTAGTGAAAAATTAGTTAAAGGTCACAAAGATTGATTACATTTTGCAAACATGAGTATACTAATTATCCTGATTTGATCACCACATATTGTACACACGTATTGATATTCAATTCTGTACCCCACAAATATATATAATTAATTATGTTTCAACTAAAAAAACTGCCAAAAGAGAACATTAAAAACTCTTGCAGTCAGTTATAAATGCACAGGGAAATGAAAAACATAACAAAACTAATAGTTACTTAGCGCACTGTAATTTAAAACACTAGAAACCCTCAGAATTTAAAACATAGAGAAGTAGAAAACTTATCAAAAGTAGTTTGGACAGTAAGTACTTGCTTTTTTCTAGTTGTATAACTTTCGAAATGGAGTGAGTGTCTTTTCTTTGTCTTGGCAAATGGTCATACTCCTTTCTAAGTTTGAATCCCCTTCCAATGTCTTATCCTAGTTCTTCTTATGTGATTTTGTTTTGTTTTGTTTTTTTGGCCAGCGACACTTCCTCTGGGACACCATCCTTTTTGTCATGACTGCTTTCTCATGTCTGTGGGTAAGCTCACTTTACTAAGTTCCTCCGGCTGCATATCTAACCCAGAGGCTCTCAAAAGGTGGCTGTGTCAACATCCCCACAGTCAGCTATTTCCTCTACAAGTTTCCCCCAATTCTTTTAAAGCGTATTCAGGTAAAATATTTGAAGACCACTGGCCTGCAAGGAAACCAACATAAACAACCCTGATGATGGATATTTCTTGAAGGCGTTTATTCAGTGCTCCTATCTGTGCTATGTTTCATGGTAGAGAGATTCTAGTGAAAATCAGGAACTTCTTTCAAAAGTGGAATCTCATTGGAGAGATGAGGCACACAAAACAATGGACAAGGAAAGCACTGGAGAATGTCAGAGCAGGAAGGGATTGAAGATCTAGTCCAGGTGGCCCATAGGCACAAAACAATGGACAATGAAAGCACTGGAGAATGTCAGAGCAGGAAGGGATTGAAGATCTAGTCCAGGTGGCCCATAGGGATGTTTGACTTGCAAAGCTGTTTCATTTAAACCCTCTCGTTTTATAACTAGGGAAGCAAGACTTGCTCTACCTCCCACAGGTAGCTAGTGTCGAAGTCTAAGTAGAAGCCAAGTCTCTTAGGGTGGTTTGGTACATGATTCTGGTACAAAGTAAATCTTGTGGTATAGGGTCTCCACTAGATCCATTGAGGAAGAAAAACTCAGTGGATTTCAGACTAGACGGGGACGATGTCATCTGACATATGATATGGGTGGTCATATGGGCCTTGAAGGACAGGCTGCATTTGGGCTGATTCAGGTAGAGAGGAGTAGGAGGGGCTGAGGCCACATAGCGGCAGAATGGCACGTTGTATGGTGGGGACCCAGTAAGGAGATGAACCTCGCCATTGTGGGCGCTGCGGTCAGTGATGTAGCACAGAGCCAAAAGTGTTTGCATTCTTCCCAAGGAGGGAATCCAGGTGGAGACCTCATTACGTTGAAGAAAGGATATGTAGAAAATGGAGGAAGAGTTAGGGAAGTCAAGGAAAACAAGATCATAGCACTGTGGAGGCATTTAAATTCTACATAACTCACAACATGTAAGGTACCAGGGTGCTACAGTGATAAACAGGAGATCCTCCCTCCTAGGGGCAAGACAGGGGAGTCGGCATCAGCAGAAAGAAAGAAATGAGGATTACTTAAAGGAATGATGCCTGGGGGAGACAGGGAGAGGAGTGAAGGAGTGGGTCCTGGGCTCCCAGCAGCAGCAGAATTTTTTAGGGTTCTTTGAGTTCCCAGCAAAAAGAGGTGGAGAGAGGCCAAGAGCCAGTCTCTTATAGTTGTAAACATTGCTCGTAATCACAGATGCTCAGATTATAGACTTGAAATGATACATTCTTTCAGTGTCTTGGCCGTCATTCCCCAGCCAGGACATGTCAAGTTCTTTTTTTTTTTTTTTGTCTTTTTCCGTGTCCGGCAACGGATTGCAACCCTCAGTGTCGCCCCCGTACCGGACCGGGACCGACAATGGGATCGCAGCCCTCGGTGTTGCTCCCGCGCCTCGCTCAGCCAGTGAGCAGGAACCGGTCTGTATGTGGGATTCGAACCCTCGAGTGGGAGCGCCGCCGTGCTTCCCAAGCGGCACACTATAGCAGTGCACCACCGGGCCAGCCCAAGGACATGTCAAGTTCTAAGTCCACAGGTGCCAGGGTTATCTGGGCACCTAACCCCGGACCCCTTAGTTTCTTCTGAAGCAAGAAATAGCCCTGATCTCCTTTGGATATTAGGGAGATAGGACCTCCTGGAACCAGTAAAGTACCAGGCAGTGGAGGGAATTGAAGGCAGGTTAACAAAGGTTTGAGCGTGGAACTAAGTTCTCTGAGTCCCCAGAGGAGGAAACTATCACTTCTGGGTCCAAGGCTCCCTCTTTTCCTTGGCTAATCCAGCAAGTAGCTGCAGCTCCCAAGAATGTGCTACGTGAAGGAAGCAGATGGTTGGTTTCACTTTTAAAAGTAATAACAACCTAGAGAAACTGGCAGAGACGAGATCACTCTAGGCCTTCTGCTTCTCTATGATGCAACTGGGGCCAGGAGGGGCAGCTGTGATGCAAGTGGCTTGGGTCAGCCCAGGAGGAATCTCTAGTGGGTGGAAGAGTCAGCAGGGATTTTCTTTCAATTAGAAGAAAAACTGGCATCTGAGCCCAGTGGGAGGAGCAAGCAACTCAGACTTTTGCTTTCTTGAATCCGCCCAATGAGTTGAAGACACAGCTGCAGGGGGTGAAATCCGTGATTCTGTTCACTCTGCTTGTCTGATTTTAAGGAGTAGATTTTTTTTTTTCCTCTGTAAACTTGCTCTTGGCCACCTTAAGCAAAAAATAAAATGGCTTGTTCTCAAGAAAGGAAATTGATCCTCCAGATCTGTGCCAGCAGCTTTACTTCATACAGCATATTTCTGACCCACCCGTAAAATCCAGAGGCTTGTAGTTACAGAGACTAGAAGGCAGCCCAGACTAAATAAATGCCAGCCCTTAAACAGCCTGTGCAGGAATTGAAAAGCAGACTTCCTCAGGAGGATACTCTGTCCCTCCGCTGACTTTGGCAAAAAGAACACGTGCTTTGCAAGATCATTTCCAGGAATGATGACAGAGGAACAACGGCCCACAGAGTCTCGTACTTTCATTTACATAATTTGTAAGTCACACTCTGCCTTCTACAAGGAAAGATTTGTAGTGGCTTACAAAACCAAGCAAAACGAACAAGGTGATCACAGTAGAAATGGAAGAGCTAAGACAGGTAGAGGAAAGCGTTTGGTTAGTAAATATGCCAAAAGGAAAACCAGTATCATTACTATAAGTGCATGTTCAAGTGGCCAATAGAAAGTAGCCAAAGTAGCCAAGTAGCCAAAAAAAGAAAGAAGGAAGGAACGAAGAAAGGGAGGGTCCTACACTTACTGAATGCCTAGTGTTATGCTGGGTACTTTCTGTGGCTAATTTTTTCTAGTCCTTAGAACAGCCCTATGACGGAGGTATTATTGTCCCTGTTTTACAACTGAGGACAGAGAGATTAAGAACAGCAATCCAGGCTTATAAGACCAGTAGTGGGGACTAGGATGCATCTTTTTAAATGTTTTGTGCCCACTGATTATCCAGGAAGGGAGAGAGGCCCAGTGGTTAAGAGTATGGTTCTGGAGAACCAGACACCTGGGTTCAAGTCCTGGCTCCTGCAAGTACTAGCTGTGTGCCTTCTGGAATGTTCTTTAATCTCTCCATGCCCCTTCTCTAAAATGGGGATAAAGGGGCTGGCCGGTTAGCTCAGTTGGTCAGAGCATGGTGTTATAACACCAAGGTCAAGGGTTTGAATCCCCGAACTGGTCAGCTGCCAAAAAAAAAAAAAAGTAATAAAATAAAATGGGGATAAAGAGGGTCACACGAGATAATCTATATAAAGGAAGTAGAACAATATCTGAAACATAGTAAATGCTCAAAAATATTAATAATTATTACACAGAAATTGGTGGGGGTGGGTGGGGCACCCACTGTGCTCATGTTGTTTGTATTTTTTTTCTTCCTGGATATCTTTTAAAAATAAGGTTTAAACAGTGTCTCTTGCATTCCTCTACCATAATTATTTGTACATTTATGGCTGCATACTCTTTGATTGGCTGTTACTATAGCCATGCATTTGTAATTTTCTCTATAGAGAGAATAGAAAGATAATTCAATCTTTCATCTGTTATGGGTGGTCAAAATTTGTTCTTATGAACAGCTGGGAAAATTTTCTTTTTTTTTTTTTTTGTCTTTTTCCGTGTCCGGCAACGGATCGCAACCCTCAGTG
>NW_007736125.1:31530-37899 GCF_000696425.1 Galeopterus variegatus | reverse complement strand
GCCGCGCTTCCCAAGCGGCGCACTATCCAGTGCGCCACTGGGCCGGCCCTGGGAAAATTTTCTTTCATCTTCAGTGCTTGTTATTAAATGCCACAGCTGTACCTTCTGGCCTGAGGAGAGCTCCAGCCCTGAGATCTAGGGCAGGGCCCCCAGGGGCTGATAACTGCTGCCTCAGCAGCTGGTCCAGACTGGCCAGACCTTTCAGCTCCTAGTTTCCTGTCCCCACTGGACTAGTCTTTAGGGTGTGAAGAGACCATGAAGACTGAGTCATAGTGGCCCTCAAAGCAACATCTTATTAGATTCTTCTCCTTGGGGTAAAACACAGGGTCCAGAAGCCTGACCAGGTCCACCATGAGCAGGTTGCTCCTGGGGGCAAGGTGCATCTGTAGGTAGTGCTGGCAGTGCATGGGCTCCACCCAATGTGGCCAGCCCTAGAGAAACTTAACCTATGCAGAAAGTATGCTTTTCTCCATAGGTTAAGTTATAAGGTATAATTTGGTTTGGGTGCTCAGACTTGACTGATCCTTCTTTTCCCAGGCACCAGCAAACTGTGCTGTGGCCCAAGAGCTCTCTCTCTCTGTCCCTTTCTCTTTCTCTCTCTAAAATCCATCTCAGGACACCTGTTACCTTAGTGTGAGTTTATCTAAAACATTACCACTTTCAGAGATATTTGCCTTTGAAGCCTTTATCGATATATAGGACCTTGATCTGAGGGATATTGGGTTTTGATGGGTAAGAGATGAAGGGCTTACATCCCACCCAGCAAGGCTAATGTCTGTGCAGCCTCTACAAGGGCCCCATTTGCCAGATCTGTGGGTTAGCTTGGCAAAGTCAAGCAGAATTAGTGCATTTTGCTGAGCAGTTCTTAGATTACTCAATGGAAACATCTCATTCTAAGGCTCCTGAAAGAAAGCATTTTGTCAGGCACATAGCCCAAAAGGACATAGCATATTTCATGAATATTCCTGTGTAATTATCCTGAGGGGAAAAGGACATTTCTGCTATGCAATTTCAGGGAAAAATTTAGAAAACATATGGGGCATCTGTTATTTTTATTGTTCTTATTGCTTGACTAAAATCAAGTGTGTGCATGTGTGCATGTGTGTGTGTGAAGCTCTGATACATGTGTATGTTGGGGTGGAAAAAGAAATGTTAGCCTTTAAGGAAGAGCCATAATAATTATTCCCTTCTTTGTAGGCACACCAAAGGAGGGCCAGCAATGTTATCTCTGTTTCTTTTTTAGATATATCTCTATGGGATAAGCTGCTCTACCTTTTCAACAAATTTCACCTTTTAGTTCAGTTGAAAAAAATCTGTTCACTCCAGGGTCCCTGATTTTTTTTTTCTTACCCAAAAGGTTCATCAAGCATGTCAAGTGGTGGAGTTGAGACTGATGTGGCGGTATCTAGTCTAGCGCAAACAACCCCATATATTTCAACAAGCTTTGAGAATACTGCCATGGTCACACTCTACACCAGAGCTCTAATAATGTTAACCAACACTTAAGTAGCTCTTACCATGTGCTAGCACTGATTGAAATATCTTACGTAGGGCTGGCCAGTTAGTTCAGTTGGTTAGAGCACAGCCTTATAACCCCAAGGTCACAGGTTAATTACAATATTAGCTCATTTAGTTCCACTACAAAGTTGGTACTATTATTAGCATCACTAAGTTGCCACTCTTGTCCTCTAATGGGGTCCAAGATAGGCTTCCTGAAAATATGGCACTTTGGCATTTCAGAAAACAGCAGAAGAAGGAAGGTCACTCTGATCTTTCCCTATTCTTTTTTCCTGAAACAGGTCATTAAACCTTCATTTCAAAGGTGCCCTCTTTGTGCCTGGAGTAAAAGAACATCCTTATCTTTGAAGACACAGAGAAGAATTTGAACAAACAGGCCTTACTAAGTTCTCCCAGTTTATTACCATTAGATCATACTCCCTTTGTCCAATCATATTTCTCTACAAGTATCTCCACTTCTTCATCAGACTTAGCATAAAAATATACAGATATCCTTGTATCTTTGGGTCTTCATTTCTGAAGGCTCCGGTGTCATGTGAAACTTGCATTAAATAAATTGGTGTGATTTTCTTTTGTTATTCTGTCTTTTGTCATAGGGGTATCAGCCACAAACCTAAGATGGGAAGAGAAGACATTTCTTCTCCCCCATACTTTCCTTTTAGGAAACGGGGACACAGAGAAGTTATACCACAGCTAGTAAGTACTAGTAGTGGAACCAGGATTCATAACCAGATAAGCTGGTTCCAGAGGCCTTGCTCTTTACCGTCATGCTATTCTGCTTCTGATATGAAGACCGACTCCATAGAACTCACTTCTGTAGCTTCTGCACCACGCTTACGCACTAAATACTTCAGCACGTCAGTCTGAAGAACACTTAGTTTAATAGGAATAGATTTTAAACTGTGTTCCAAAGAAGCTGTAGGGTTTCAAAGAGTTGATTTAGGAATAGTTCTCAGAAGAGGAAGCTGAGTGAGTGAACTCCACAGTTACCTATCTTAATTCCCCTTTTACCTGTTTTACGTATCATGGTTTTGCATATTATTTATTTGGAAAAAGTGTTCTGTTATTAAGAGTGTGAAAGAGTTTATAGCCCATAAAACAATAAAGTACTGAATATACAAGTAGCAGAACCATTGACTCAGGTTCCAACTTAATGACAAGCACCAGGGACTTGGAGGAGGACAACTTGATTAAAAGTTGGGATCTACATGGGGTCCACTGGATGACAGAATAAGGATCAAAAAAGATCCCTAAATACTAAAGTTATGGACAACATGAGCAACTTGAGTGACAGTTATAAATGCAAATTTATAGATTTAGGATCAAAAGAACACCACAACAAAAACAGAAGCAGTTTCATTGCATGTGACTTAGTAGGGGCACGTGTAATCAATATTATAACTAAGCATTTAAATCAATGAAATTTGAGCTCAGTACAATGACACAATAAAAGAGCAAAGCACTCTGCTCAATGCTGCAGACTGTCTGTGGCACTGTTTTCACTTCTGAGAAAACTTTAGAAGGGACATTGAGAAGCTGAAGTTCATCCAGAAGATGATTGTAATAGTGAAGGGACATCACACCCAGTCACGAGAGATATGGTTGAGGAAGTGGGAGTGCTTACCCAGAGAAGAGATGACTTTTGGGAAAAGGCTTGAGGGCCAGCTCTGAATATGGGTAGCGATGTCATGTGGCAGAGGGAAGGCCTTTCCTTGCTGTAGAATGCCGGGTTAATAGACAGAAATCACAGGAAGGTGGGCTTCACTTACCATTAGGAACACTTTCCAGGGATGTTAACATCGGAATGGATGCCTGGTGTAGGGTTAGTGGCTTCCCTGAGAAGACATTCATTCAGGGGCTGCATGTCCAGAGATGATGAAGAAGTTTATGCCCATTTCAGAGGTTGGGCTATCTTTAAAGTTACTTCTAGGTCTGATAGTATAGAATGCTATAGAATTTCTGTCGTATAAATAAAAGAAGGTATGATGTTTTTCTCCTTCTTAGGTGAAAATCGAAGTCTGTGGCAGAAATAGTATTGCTTCCTGTCTTAGTCAGCTTGGGCTGCTCTAACAAAATGCCATGGTCTGTGTGGCTTAAACAACAGACACTTATTCCTCACAGTTCTAGAGGCTGAGAAATCAGAGATCAAGGTGCTGGCAGATTTGTTTCCTGCTGGGAACTCTCTTCCTGGCTAGCAGATCGCTGCTTTCTTGCTGTGTCCTCACATGAGCAAGACAGATCTCTTTCACTTCCTCTTCATTTTTTTTTTTTCAAAAGATGACCGGTAAGGGGATCTTAACCCTTGACTTGGTGTTGTCAGCACCACGCTTTCTCAAGTGAGCAACCGGCCATCCCTATATAGGGATCCGAACCCGCGGCCTTAGTGTTATTAGCACCGCACTCTCCCAAGTGAGCCACGGACCAGCCCTTCACTTCCTCTTCTTATAAGGACACTAATTTCATTATGGGGGCTCTAATCCTATGACCTCATTTATACCTAATTACCTCCCAAAGGCTCTACCTTCAAATATCACTACATTGTGGGTTAGGGATTGAACATATAAATTTGGAGGGATGCACACATTCAGTCCATAACATCAAACATTCCGTGTGCTTTTCTGCATTTCTCAGTTCTCATGAATTAGGCAGTGCCATATGATTAGCTCTGGCCACAGGGTGTGTATAGCGAGTTGAATAGTATCTCCCTAAAATTTGTTTTCACCCAGAAACTCAGAATGTAACATTACTTGGAAATAGGGTTTTTGCAGATGTGAGTTCTTAAGATTTAGGAAAACCCTAAATTCAATGACTGCTGTCCTGACAAGAAGAGGAAAGGACACACAGAGACACAGAGAAGAGGGCAGCATGAAGACGGAGCTAGAGATTAGAGTGATGTGTGCACAAGCCAAGGAATGCCAAGGATTGCCAGGAGCCACCAGAAGCTAGGAAAAGGCGAAGAAAAACTCTTTCCCTCAGCCTGCAGAAGGAGCATGACCTTGCTGACACTTTCATTTTGGATTTCTAATCTCCAGAACTATAAAAGAATAAACTCCTGTTATTTTAAGCCACCTAATCTGTGGTTATCTGTTATGGCAGCCACAGAAATGACAAGTGTCACTTTCTGGGCTGCAGCATTTAATTGCCAGTGAGTGACTCTTTATCTTTCTCTTCCTTTGCTGAAACAAATGTGGAGGCTTTCTGCTGAGATGGCAGTGTGAAGAGGAAGCAACCTAGATTGCTGAACCACAGAATGGAGGACAGCAGCCCTGAAGAACTGTCCACACCTGCAGTGGAATTCGCATGAGGGATCATTAAGTTTTTCCAAAGTAAAATTATTGAGATTTTGTTTGTTACTGAAGCATAGCCTATTCTATCCTGACTAATATAGTATTCTTTGCAAAAGGTGAGAGTAGGAAAAATCTAATGGGTCATACACTATTCACCAATCTAGGTCTCAAAGAAGCCTCAGAAATTCACTGTCAAATGAGGATAAGTGCCTTTTCAAACCTGTAGGGCAGCAGCCAGTATGTGCTGCTATTTAGGAAGTGAGTACAATGTGGCATTACGGACACTAGGTGAGTCTAGGTTCAGTCTCAGAAAACCTGGTTTAGACTTAAGTTCTACTAAGGAGATAGATAGGCAAAAAGACAGACAGACAGATAAATAGATAGATAGACAGACAGACAGACAGACATTCATGGGGTGAGGAGTACAGGAGGCTGGAAGGCATGTATACCCAGAGCTTGGGCCCCTCACTTGGAGATCTCTCTCCAGGTACACAGAATTCCCTGTCCGAATGGCCCTGAGCCCTTTTCCAGGGCCCACGGAGGGCTCTTGCCCACGCCTGTCTTCCTTAAGGAAGACCCGCTTGAAGGCCCAAGGGATGGCTACAGGGTTGCCATAAAGTCCACTGTCTGAGATGGATAAAGAATACTTTCAAACCTGATCATTGGTAGGCCTTTATTTTCTTGCCGATTGGAGGCAAGGGAGTCTTGTACAGCTTTTCAAATTGGACCTTAACTTGCACCTGAGCTTCCATAGTTTCTTAGGTCCTTTCTCAAGTTTTCCTCTATCTAGGATGTGTCTAAAATTAGCAGAGAAAACTGAAGTCCTCTGAACTCCTCCTTCTTTTCTCTCCACTCCAACCTCAAAAACACGTCTACACACATATATGCAGCTATACAAGATTTGTATAAAAACCGAAACCCCTGTTCTCACCACTGAGGTCTTTTGGAGCCTCCTTCCTCCTTTTTACTGCACTAGGGCATTTTCCACTCAAAACCATTGACTTAGAAGATAAATAAAAAAACACTCATAAAAAAGAAAAGGGAAGGGTTCTTGACAGGACGCAGAAAATAATATTTTAAAAATCGTTCCTATTCCCTTATGGACGTAAGTGCTATCAAATTCAGGAACTGCTAACACCAATAATATGATTTCTGGTTCTTTGCTTTTCTCCTTCTTTCCCATCAATGTTTTCTAAAACCCAGGTTCAGAGCAGTGACTCTTGAATGCATCCTTGCATATAAACACCCACGAATGCCTACAAGAAAATTCTAGAGCCAGGGTCTCTTTTAAACTTGCAATTATATTTTTATAGAGATATATACAGATTAGGAGGTTATTTACTATAAAAGCTCTTCAGATTCTCCTGGCATGGTGAAGGAAATTGACGGAGACAGAGATTGGACAAATGCAATCAGCAACAAGTAAAAACTTAGGAGCTGACTTGATTTTAGTAAATTTGGGCACAACTTAAACAGATTTTAAGATGCTAAAGACATTAGGATAATTCTCAGCCCACTCCTTCACTCAAGTTTTCCTGTTTTGTTCTTTCTATTCTAACGGAAG
>NW_007736125.1:30447-31332 GCF_000696425.1 Galeopterus variegatus | reverse complement strand
CTGTTTTGTTCTTTCTATTCTAACGGAAGGATTAAAGCAGCCAAACTGTATTTATTGTGTTTACTTTATGTGAAAAGGATTGTGTACACTATTCTGGAAAATATAAGATTGTGACACAAGTATTTAGAAGCTCAAAACTCTTTGGGGGAAGAAACACATGTATAGGGAAATTTAAAACAATATAAGACTTTATCAGATGTTGTACTCTTGATTTTACCTCATTTCTTCAATTCGTATTTTATGTTATGACAAGAGTTATCTTTATAAAATGAAAATTTGATCTATATATATGCTTAAAACCCTTGAATAGCTCCCTGCTTTATTGGAAAAAGTTGAAGTGACTTAGCATTGGGTATAAAGTGTGATCTTGTCCTCGCCTACCTTTCTGGGCTCATTTCCAGTCACCATCCCACTTTCTGGTGTGTAGATTGGGAGCTTCCTGAGATCGTGACTATATCTTACTCATCTCTGACTTCCCAGTATCATAGTGGAGGCTTACAGCACACTGAATTTTCAATGAACGGATCTTTTTCCACCCATCGATCTCTTTTCAAAACCATTTTATTGTGAAATTTAACATGCACAAAATTTAAAAAACCAAATGAGCAGCCTAATGGACGTCATAAAAAGAATGCTCATGTAATTACCATGTAATTAAAAAATTAGGACATTGCTGGCTCCCCAGAAGAGCTCTGAATGCCCTTTCTAATCACATCCCCTTCTCTTTCTGCCAAAGGTAACCACTCACACCACCTATTAGTCCTTTCTCAGCTCAGGCTACAATCCCCACAGCTCAGCTCACCTCTGTGATCTTTCCCCTGACCTCAGACAGCCCTTTGAAGGTGCTCTCTCTTTCTGTCTCTCTCTCTCTCTTTAAGCACTTAC
>NW_007736125.1:28644-30171 GCF_000696425.1 Galeopterus variegatus | reverse complement strand
TCAGACAGCCCTTTGAAGGTGCTCTCTCTTTCTGTCTCTCTCTCTCTCTTTAAGCACTTACGTTCTTCAGCATTCATTTGGCATTTTGAATAAAATATTATGTGTTTTATAAATTTACATTTGTGATATTTTTCTTGTTTTGCTTATATTATTTTGCCTTCACTGCCAGTAACTTTACCTGTTCAAATAGATTTTTTTTCTTTTTTGGTGTCTATAGTCTATATTGCTATAGTCTATGTTTCACTTTTATAGTTAAGATCTTATTAGGGATGCTCAATAAGTATTTATTGAAAAAATAGTTAATGAGTGAGTGAATGACAACCATATCAAAGCATGTAAGAGTCAAAAATTTACTCAACCAGAGAAAGAGAAATAGGAAAGTCTATACAAATACACACACACAGAAACACACAAACACACATACACACACCGAAGGAAGGGAGAGGAGGAAAGAGAAAGAAGCAAGATATTGTTCTGATATAGTACACATGAATATTCAAGAGTTTCACATGCTGAATTTGGTTTAATGACTTTGGTTACAATTGAAGGAAGAATTCAGGAGGAGCAGTAGATATCCTTGTTTACCATTTAACTTGAAAGGAACCAAAGCCAGAACAGGAGCCAGATTATGAAGTGATCTCCTGACATGGATGTTCCAGGAAGGATTCCACATTGTCAGGGGAATTGGAAGAGATGACACTGAAAATCGTTTCCCACTCTATGATAGCACTGGTAAATAAAAATTATTGACAATCTAAAAATAATGATTAAGTCTGTAGTTTACTTAGAAATTAAGTTGGCACTGAACACTCAGGTCTAGGGCCTTGGGCTGTAGCTCAAACATCTCCTAGATTCCAGTTAGTAATATAGTTAAAGCTTTTAGCCAACCTATATCTATCCTTCCAGCTCTTGGATGGAAGAATAAATGTTAAAAATGTAAACTTGAATTACCCTCCCTTTCTTTTCATATACTGTTCAATGATCCCCCATGTTTCTTGCAGAATTTGACTCACTTTTTAAGATTCAGAAAAAATGTATTCTTCTCTATGAAGCCCACTCTGATCCTTCGTGAAAGTTAGGGCTGTTTCTATTCCGTTCCCACAGCTATTTTTTTTTTCTTAAGCACTCAATGCATTGTATTTCGATTAGGTGTGTTTATCTGCCCCACAAAATTACAAGCTCTCAACTTTGTGGATTGGGTTTTATTTAGCGCCAGACCTATGGTAGATGCTCAATATGTTTTTAAATGAATAAACATTACAGACAAAGTAGTAGAATCTGAGACACAGAATCAAAAGTTACAGACACCAAGTACCAGAATGAATACTTTCTGTCCTCGGTGTTGCTCCCGCGCCTCGCTCAGCCAGTGAGCGGGAACCGGTCTATATGTGGGATCCGAACCCTCAGGCAGGAGCACCGCCACGCTTCCCAAGCGGCGCACTATCCAGTGCGCTACCGGGCCGGCCCTCAATATGTTTTTAAATGAATAAACATTACAGACAAAGTAGTAGAATCTGAGACACAGAA
>NW_007736125.1:27928-28611 GCF_000696425.1 Galeopterus variegatus | reverse complement strand
CTCAATATGTTTTTAAATGAATAAACATTACAGACAAAGTAGTAGAATCTGAGACACAGAATCAAAAGTTACAGACACCAAGTACCAGAATGAATACTTTCTGTTTATTAGGTATTAGACTAGGTGCTGAGAAAAGGAAAATAAAACACAGAGCAGTCAACTAGGAGCTCACAGTCCAGACAAGAAGACAGAGAAGTAGGTTAACACATGAAATATTGTTGGAGGGAGGAAGATGGGTAGGCTGCCCTGGAAGTCCAGAGGACTGGCCTCTGACTTAGACTGTGGAATAGGAGATAGGTGTTCAAGGTGATTCATTAAGGACAGGAATGTGTCAGCCAGGGAAATAAAGGAAAGAGCTGAAGGGTATTAAAGGCAGAGGAAACAGAAGCATTGGAGTCCTCCTGGAGGGTCCATCTTAATAAAATTTGGTCATAAGGCCAATACGGAGATTCTCAATGGTGAAAACAAACACAGCAATTTGCTTTTGCCAGGTGGAGTAGTGGCCCTCACACTTCTCCTAGGTGTACCAGAGAGGAAAAGAGGAAGGACAGGAGAGTACGACAGAATAGCTGGAGAAAGCTTAAGACCATGTTCAACCAGAAGGGAGAGTAGCGTATTTCCGTCTGACTAGGAAAAAAAGAGAATGCAATTGGATCACAAATCGACTCATACTGCACTTAGAT
>NW_007736125.1:22183-27733 GCF_000696425.1 Galeopterus variegatus | reverse complement strand
TCTGACTAGGAAAAAAAGAGAATGCAATTGGATCACAAATCGACTCATACTGCACTTAGATGTATAAGGAAAATTAGCTTCTTTGTTATCTATTACGTGTCTCATCTTCTTTACAATCCCCCACATACCTTTTTGGGAGGGGAGGGTGGAAACTTTCAACTTCCCGTTTCTTATATCACAGGCTCTTCCAGTTTAAATAGTGTATTTTAAATAATTCAGTCTCTTTTGGGTAAGTGCTCTGAATTTCAGATTTCCTCTCCCCCATCTCTCCTCTTGCCTATCACCCCACTCTTTCCCAAGGGTAACCTCACAGCAACTGGGAAGACAAATGATTGGAAATCATGCAGCATTCTCTGGAACTTTATTAGTCTCCTCTGGGCTATTCTACAGGGCAGCCAGTCAGAAACGCTCCCTGGACAGGTGACCATTCAGGTGCATCTGGTTTTACCTGGCTTTTTGGAGGACATGCAAGAAGTCATGACTGGAATCCACAGTCTAGGGCATTTGAATGATATTTTACATGTGACAACCACTTCATTCAGACCCTGGGTCTCATCCAGTCTGCTGCTCCTATCAATACCTCAGTATCTGGTCACATGGTTGAGTACCATGCAAATCTTTGGGGAATAAGGAAAGATACTTTAGGATCATTTTTCTGAGTATCCTCTCCCAGAATTCACAGGCATATGCATCTGGATGTTTCCACTGGGTCCCTTCCCCTTGGGGTTCGTCTTGAGTGGGAGAAATGAAAACATGAAAGTTCTCCCCATAGTAGTCAACTCTCTTTTCTTTCCCATAATGCATTAGAACAGAAGGGGTGATGGATTTATTTCTTCCTNTTACGTAACATGCTCTTCCTTTGTCCATATTATGAGATAAATTATAACTTAAGAAGAAACTCTAAAATCTGAGATACTCAGTCCTGCTACTAATAAAGGACAAGAATAAGCTAGTTAATATCCCCACATAACATTCAATAACATGAGTACAGCCATGGTAAAAAGCAACATTTAAAAGAGAGAAGTGTTCTGGAATGGAAGAGCAAAAACTTCAATGAGCCTGTTTTCTTACAAAAACATAGAAAATACTGGCAAAACAACTAAAATCATCCATTTCAGAACATGGAAAATAATGAAAGCTGCAGAACAAACTGAAAATTGTCTATCCAAGTGAAACTACTAAACCTCTATAAGATAACAGAGCCTATATCATTTTAACTCGGCACTATCCCCCTCCCTTATTCCCCCTACCCACTCCCACCCCCAGCCCAGTGGTGGCGTTGTAAAAAGCCAGCAGTCTCACAGTCTCACAGACAACAGAGAGGACTGACTACTTGTAGACCTCGATGAAAAGCCCCACTCATAGAGTACAATCAATATTTTGTCTGAATTAGCAGGTATGTGGAAAACTTCTATTCCCAGAATGCTGAAGCAATTTGATTTGACTCTGAGCTTAGCTAAACAACAAAAGCCCTATCCCCACTGTGTTACTTAATACAATAGTAATCTGCTGGCAACATTACAGCTGCTTGGCCAAAGCTGTGATTTCAGTTGAGGCAAACAAGAGCATGGCCAGAAACTTAAAGAGAAAGCTCAGAGATCTAGACAACCGTAAGGAATTTAAAAGATCTCTGAAATATTTCTGGGGATCTAGAAGTGTGTGTTATGCAGGGCAGTACCTGGGAAGGTAGAAGGGTCCAGTCACTGCAGTCCATGTCTGGCTGATATTGCGGTCCTGCAGAAGCATGAGGTAAAATCTAAGGCTGTCTTATAAACTGCCTGAAGTTTGAAGGCATGCCTTCACACACAGTTCCTTTTGGTAAAAGATGAAGCATTTAAGAAAATCTTCTGATGATCACTGGTTGGCCACTAAATTGTACTGATCCAAGGATAATCTCTAGGAAAATAGGCTTAAAAATTAAAACAAGAACTTAAAAAAAAAAAAACTTAGCAGAAAATTCAGTGGCCCCACATACTGCAGAATTAGTTCAGGATTGTTGCCTAACAAGCATTAACAAGTAACAGGGAAAACAACAAAAGAAAAAACAAAAGAAAAAAAAAAAAAACACATAGCAAGAATAAAAAACTTTGAGGTGGTGGTGATCTGATACTTTAGTTGTTATCATATATTAACTAAAATATCCAGTTTCAACAAAAATTATAAGGCATGCAAAAAAAGATATATTACACATACATAGAGAAAAAAGACAGCCAAGATAAAATGTCCCCAAGAAGGAACTGATGGTGGACTTAGTAGACAAATACTTTAATTCAGTGATTATAAGTATGTTCAAATAACTACAGAATTAAAGGAAAGTATGACAAGGATGTCTCATCAGTTACAGAATATAAATAAAGAGATAAAAATTATTCTTAAAAAACCCCAGACATTCTGGAGTTGAAAAGTACAATACCTGAAATTTTAAAAAGTCATTAGTGAACTTAAAACCAGATTTGGGCTTGTGGAAGAATCAGTGAACTTGAACATAGGCCAACTGAGATTGTTCAGCCTAGGAATAAAAAGAAAAAAGAATGAGGAAAAATGAATAGCATGTCAAGGACCTGTGGATACAATTAAGCATATGAACATACACAAAATAGGAGTCCCAGAAGAAGAGAAGAGAGAAAAGAGCAGAAAAAAATTACTTGAAGAAATAATGGCTAAATATTTCCATATATGATAAAAAGCATTAATATATACCTCCAGAAATCTCAATGAACTATAAGATAAACTTGAGGAGATCTACACCAAGACAAATCACAATCAAACTTTAGAAAGACAGAGATATAGAATCTTAAAAGCAGCAAGTGAAGTTATTTATCACATATAAAGAATCCTCATCAGAAATCATAGAGGCCAAAAGGCAATGGAGCAACATATTAAAAGTGTTGAAAGAAAAAGACTGTCAACCAATCATTCTATATCCAGCAAAACTATTCTTCACAAATGAAGGAGAAATTAAGACATTCCTGGATTAAAAAACAAAATAAAACAAAATAAAAACTCTGAGAAAATTGGTCACTAGCATAGCTGTTCAAAGAAATATTAAAGGGATGGAACAGAGGTATTTTGGAGCAAAGATTTTGTGTACTATTGAAATAAAGTTAGTATTAGTCTGAACTAGATTGTTTTAAGTTAAAATTCTAATTTTAATCCTCAGGGTAACCAGTACTCAAAAAACTTTACAAATAACTTCTTTATCATAACAGAAACAATAAAGGAATCAAAAGGTACAATAGAAAATATGTATTTAATACAAAAGAAGGCAGTAATAGATGAATAGAGAAACGAAAAGACATAAGACATAAGAGATAAATGGCAAAATGGCAGACATAAATACTACCTTATCAATAATTACAACAAAAGTAAACACTCCAACCAAAAGGTATAGGTTGGCAAAATATATAAAAGAACATAATCCAATTATATGCTGTCTGCAAGAAATATACTTTAGGTTCAAAGACATAAAGAGGTTAAAAGTGAAAGGATCAAAATGACATTCCAAACAAACAATAACCAAAAGAAAGCTGAGATGGCTACACTAGTATCAGAAAAATACCTTTTTAAGACAAAAATTGTTCCTAAAGAAAAAAAAGGATATTAATAAAATCATCAATCCTATCAGGAAGACATATTAATTATAAGCATATATGCAGCTAAGAACAGAGTCCCAAAATAAATTAAGCAAAAACTGATAGGATTGAAGGGAAAAATAGAAGATTAAACAGTAATTGGAGAGCTCAGTCCCAAAAGATCAACAAAAAATTAGAAGACTTGAACAAACTGTAGCCAACTAGAACTGACTGACATCTATAAAATGCTCCACTCAACAAAAGCAAAGGGTAAAATATACCTTTTTCTAAAGTGCACACAAAACTTTGCCAGGAGAGATCATATGTTAGACCATAAAACAAGCTGTACTAAATTTCAGTGTATTGAAATTATACAAATTAGTTTCTCTGATCTTATTAGAACTACATCAGAAATGAACAATGAGAAAAAAATTTAGAAAATTTACAAATATGTGGAAATTAAATATACTCTTAAATAATCAATGGGACAAAGAGAAATCATGAGAGAAATTAGAAAATACATTGAGTGAATAAAAGTGAAAACACAGCATATTAAAAATTATGAAACACAGCTAAAGCAGTTTTTTGGTGGCTGGCTAGTACTGCAATCCAAATAAAGCAGTTCTTAGAGAAAAACTTATAATAATAAATGCCTATATTAAAAAAAAGAAAGGTCTCAAATCAATAATCTAAAATTTCACCTTAAGACACTAGAAAAGGAAGGAGCAGGGAGGCCTCGCTGCTGGTGGACCCCATCCCCAGCCTGGGCGAGTGCATGCTGACCAGACAGGTGCCCCCCCCAGGAGAGACCTGAGATCAGCAGCGACCATGTGCCCTGAAGCACCAGCAAGACCAAGCAGGTAGGCCTTGCTGATGCCAGACCCCATCCCCCCACGGGTGAGTAGGTGCTGAACAGAGAGGCCTGAACATTCTGCCCAGAGGCACCAAGGCAGCAATGCCAAATTGGCAGTCCCAGCAGGATCCCAGTCAGAAAATAGTGTCGAACCAGTGGACTATGAAATACCCTGCCACAATGGCCAAACACCAAAGGAAAGATAGCAGAAATATGAAAAGTCAGGAAAGTACACCACCAAAGGGTAATAACTCTCAAGCTCTAGATCCTATAGAACAAGAAGCCCTTGAAATGTCCAGCAAGGAATTTCAAGTGATAATTCTAAGGAAACTAAATGAGATACAAGAAAGCTCAGCTAGACAACACGATGAAATGAGGAAAAGTATACAGGACCTGAAATAAGAAATATACAAGGAAATCAGTGCCCTGAAAAAGAATGTAGCAGAGGTTGCCAAGGTGAAGAATTCATTCAACCAAATAAAAAACACAACAGAGAGTTTAGCCAGCAGGCTTGCAAAAGCAGAAGGGAGAACTTCTGGCCTTGAAGGTGGGCTGCTTGAAATAACACTGGCAGACAAAAAAAAAAAAAAAAAAAAAAAAAAAAAAAAAAAAAAAGAATTATAAACATTGATGAAAATCTAAGAGAGATATCAGACAATCTTAAGCTCTCAAATATCCAAGTCATGGGTATTCCAGAAGGGGAGGAAAAAGGAGAATGCATTGAAAACATATTCAACAAAATAATGGCAGAAAACTTCCCAGGTATAGGAAAAGACACAGATCTTCAGATTCAGGAAGCTCAAAGATCCCCAAACGTATTCAACCCAAAAAGGTCCTCTCCAAGACGTTTTTTAGTCAAATTAGCAAAACCCAAAGACAAAGAGAGAATCTTAAAAGCTGCAAGAAAGAAGCATCAAGTCACCTATAAGGGAGCCCCAATCAGACTAATATCAGACTTTTCATCACAAACCCTAAAAACCAGAAAGGAATGGGATGATATATTCAAAATACTAGAAGACAGAGATTGCCAGCAAGAATCCTTTACCCTGCAAGGCTATCCTTCTGAAATGAAGGGCAAATAGTATACTTCTCAGACAAACAAAAACTGTGGGAGTTCACTACCAC
>NW_007736125.1:16190-21194 GCF_000696425.1 Galeopterus variegatus | reverse complement strand
GGATTCATCCATCAAGAAGACATAACAATCATAAATATATATGCACCCAATGTCAGAGCAGTCACATTTATAAAGCAAACTTTATTAGACCTAAAGTAGGAGATAGATACTAATACCATAATAGCAAGGTACCTGAATGCCCCACTATCAATATAGGAAAGATCATCTAGGCAAAGAATTAGCAGAGAAACATAAGATCTAAACAACACTCTAGACCAATCGGATTTGGCAGATATCTACAGAACATTCCATCCAACAACCTCAGAATATTCATTCTTCTCATCAGCCCATGAATCATTCTCCAGGATAGACCACATGTTTGGTCACAAATCAAGTCCCAACAAATTCAAAAAAATTGGAATTGTCCCATGTATTTTTCAGATCACAATGGATTAAAATTAGAAATCAATAACAAGTGAAATTCTGGAAACTGTACAAACACATGGAAATTAAACAGCATTCTACTTAATGACATATGAGTCCAAGAAGAAATCAAACAGGAAATCAAAAAATTTATCGAAACTAATGAAAACAAGATACATTATACCAAAACCTGTGGGATACTGCAAAAGCAGTACTAAGGGGGAAATTTATCACATTAAATGCTTACTTCAGAAGAATGGAAAGATGGCAAGTAAACAACCTAATACTTCACCTTAAAGAACTAGAATAACAAGAACAATCCAAACCAGAAGATAGCAGTCAGAAAGAAATCATTAAGATCATAGCAGAACTTAATGAAATTGAAACCCAAAATACAATACAAAATATCAATGAATCAAAAAGTTGTTTTTTTGAGAAGATAAATAAAATTGACAAACCATTAGCATGGCTAACTAAAAAAAGAAGAGAGAAGACCCAAATAACAAAAATTAGAAATGAATAACATGATATTACAACTGGTACCTCAGAAATACAAGAAATCATTAGTGGCTAGTATAAACAACTATCTGCCAACAAATTTGAAAATCTGGAGGAAATGGATAAATTTCTGGAGACACACAAACTACCAAAACTAAGCCAAGATGATGTAGAAAATCTGAACAGACCAATAACAATAAAAGAGATTGAAACTGTTATCAGAAGGCTCCAAACAAAGAAAAGCCCATGACCAGATGGACTCACAGCAGAATTCTACCAGACATTCAAAGAAGAATTGATGACCAGATGGATTCACAGCAGAATTTTACCAAACATTCAAAGAGGAATTGACACCGATTCTTTACAAACTATTTCAAAAGATTGAAGCAGTGGCAATTCTCCCAAACTCATTCTATGAAGCAAACATCATCCTGATATCAAAACCAGGTAAAGATATAACCAAAAAAGAAAACTGCAGGCCTAAATCCTTGATTTATATCGATGCAAAAATCCTCAATAAAATACTAGCAAACAGAATACAACAACACATACGTAAAATTATTCACCATGATCAAGTGGGATTCATCCCAAGGACAAGCAAACATCATCCTGATATCAAAACCAGGTAAAGATACAACTAAAAAAGAAAACTACAGGCCAATATCATTGACGAATATAGATGCAAAAATCTTGAATAAAATACTAGCTAACAGAATACAGCAACACATACTCAAGATTATATACCATGATCAAGTGGGATTTATCCCAGTGAAGCAAGGTTGGTTCAACATACACAAATCAATAAATGTGATATCACATATCAACAAAATCAAACACAAGGACCATACGATCATTTCTATAGATGCTGAAAAAACATTTGATAAAATTCAACACTCGCTCATGATAAAGACTCTCTACAAGTTAGGTATAGATGGAAAGTATCTCAACATAATTAAAGCCATATATGATAAGCCCACTGCCAATATCATCCTGAATGGGGAAAAGCTGAAAGCTTTTCCCTTAAGAACAGTAACTAGACAAGGATGCCCAATCTCACCACTCCTATTCAAGATAGTGTTGGAACTACTAGCCTGAGCAATCAAAAAAGAGAAGGAAATAAAGGGCATCCAAATTGGAAAAGATGAAGTCAAACTGTCCTTGTTTGCAGATGGCATGAGCCTATATATTGAAGAGCCTAAAGCCACTTTAAAAAAACTCTTGGAGTTGATAAATGATTTCAGCAAAGTAGCAGGATACAAAATCAACACACAAAAAACAGTAGCATTTCTATTCTCCAATAGTGAACATATAGAAAGGGAAATCAAGAAAGCTAGCCCATTTACAATAGCCACCAAAAAAATAAAATACTTAGGAATAGAGTTAACCAAGGATGTGAAGAAACTCTAAAATGTGAACTACAAACCACTGCTGAGAGAAATTAAAGAGGACACAAGAAGATGGAAAGATATCCCATGCTCTTGGGTTGGAATAATCAACAGTATGAAAATGTCCATACTACCCAATGTGATATATAAATTCAATGCAATCCCTACCAAAATTCCAATGACATATTTCTCAGAAATGGAAAAAACTATCCAGGCATTTATATGGAATAACAAAAGACTGCACATAGCCAAAGCAATTCTGAGCAAAACAAACAAACACACAAACAAACAAACAAAAAGCTGGAGGCATAACACTACCTGACTTTGAACTATACTACAAAGTTATAATAACCAAAACAGCATGGTACTGGCAAAAAAGCAGACACACTGATCAATGGAATAGAATAGAGAATCCAGAAATCAACCCCTACACCTACAGACATCTGATCTTTGACAAAGGCACCAAGCCTATACACTGGGGAAGAGACCGTCTCTTCAGCAAATGGTGCTGGGATAACTGGATATCCATATGCAGGAGAATGAAACTAGACCCGTACCTCTTACCATATACTAAAATCAACTCAAAATGGATTAAAGAATTAAATATACACCCTGAAACAATAAAACTTCTTACAGAAAACATAGGAGAAACACTTCAGGAAGTAAGACTGGGCACAGACTTCATGAATATGACCCCAAAAGCATGGGCAACCAAAGGAAAAATTAACAAATGGGATTATATTAAACGAAAAAGCTTCTGCACAGCAAAAGAAACAATTAACAGAGTTAAAAGACAGCCAAGAGAGTGGAAGAAAATATTTGCAAAGTATACATCTGACAAAGGATTAATATCCAGAGTATACAAGGAAGTGAAACAACTTTACAACAAAAAAACAAGTAACCCAATTAAGAATGGGCAAAAGAGCTAAATAGGCAATTCTCAAAGGAAGATATACGAATCGCCAACAGATGCATGAAAAAATGGTCAGCATCACTCAGCATTGGGGAAATGCTAATCAAAAACACACTGAGATACCATCTCACCTCAGTTAGGATGGCTAATATCCAAAAGACTGTGAATGATAAATGGTAGTGGAGAAAAAGGAACTCTCATACATTGTTGGTGGGACTGCAAAATGGTGCAGCCTCTATGAAAAATGGTATGGAGGTTCCTTAAACAATTGCAGATTGATCTACCATATGACCCAGCTATCTCACTGCTGGCAATATAACCAGAGGAATGGAAATCATCACATCGAAGGCATACCTGTTCTCCAATGTCCATTGCAGCAGTATTTACAATAGCTAAGAATTGGAACCAGTCCAAATGTCCATCATCAGATGAGTGGATATGGAACATGTGGTATATCTACACAATGGGATACTACTCTGCTATAAAAAAGAATGAAATACTGCCATTTGTGGCAACATGGATGGACCTAGAGAGAATTACGTTAAGTGAAATGAGTCAGGCACAGAAAGAGAAATAGCACATGTTATCACTTATTTGTGGGAGCTAAAAATAAGTAAATAAATACACAAATAAACCGGGGGGGGGGAGGGAAGAAGACACAACAGTTACAATTCCTTGTAGTTGATATGACAGGTGAACAGATATGAGGTTGTTGGGAGGGGGGGAGGGAGGTTTCGGTAATGGGTCACAATAATTAACCATATTGTATATTGATTAAAAAAAAACGAGGAAAAGTAGAGCAAACTAGACACAAAAAAGCAGAATGAAGGAAAAATAAATATTAGAGGACAAGTAAGTGAAATAGAACCCAGAAAAACAATAGAGAAAATCAAAGTAGTTGGTTCTTCAAAAAAAATCGACAAGATTGGAAAATCTTCAGCTATACTGAAAAAAAAAAGAGAAAACACAGATGACTAAACCAATATAAAAAATGAAGGTGGGGGGATATCACTAGTAAACCTTTTTATAATCTTTTATAAACTTTTATAAACTTTCAAATAATCTTCTATAAACTTTTTATAAGGGGAAACTATAAAAAAGTATATTATGAACAAGTTTTATAACTTAGGTGAAATAGGCAAATTTCAGGAAGGACACAGACTGCCAAAATAGACTCAAGCAGATGTAGAAATTCTGAAAAGACCTATAACAAATAAAGAGATTGAATTAATAATTTAAAAACTTTTCATAAATCAAAGTTCAATTCCAGATGATGACTTCACTGGTGGATTCTACCGCACATTTTAAAAAGAATTAATACTAATCCTTCACAAACTATTTCTTTAAAAAAAAAAAGAACTAACAAAAAAAAAAGAAGAGAATAAAACACTTTCTAATGGATTCTCAATCCATTCTATAAAGCCAGTATTACCCTGATATGAAAATCAGACAAAGACACTATAAGAAAACTACAGATTAAAATCCCTTATTGATGGGCCGGCCCGGTGGCGCACTACTATAGTGCGCCGCTTGGGAAGTGTGGCGGCGCTCCCGCCGAGGGTTTGGATCCCATGTGGAGACCGGTTCCCGCTCACTGGCTGAGCGAGGCGCGGGAGCAACACCGAGGGCTGCGATCCCGTTGCCGGTCCCGGTCTGGTGCGGGGGCGACACTGAGGGTTACGATCCATTGCAGGACACAGAAAAAGACAAAAACAAAAAAAAAAAAATCCCTTATTGATGCAAATGTAAGAGTCCTCAAAAAACAGACAAACAAAACAAAATGAATCTAGTGACATATAAGAAGGATTATACAATGACCAAGAGGGATTTATCCCAGGAATGAAG
>NW_007736125.1:11368-16180 GCF_000696425.1 Galeopterus variegatus | reverse complement strand
ATAACACTACCTGACTTTAAACTATACTACAAAGCTATAATCACCAAAACAGCATGGTACTGGCAAAAAAAAAAAACAGACACACTGATCAATGGAATAGAATAGAGAATCCAGAAATTAACTCACACACCTATAGCCATCTGATCTTTGACAAAGGCACCAAGCCTATACACGGGGGAAGAGACTGCCTCTTCAGCAAATGGTGCTGCGATAACTGGACATCCATATGCAGGAGAATTAAACTAGACCTGTATCTCTTACCATATCCCCAAATCAACTCAAAATGGATTAAAGAATTAAATATACACCCTGAAACAATAAAACATCTTAAAGAAAACATAGGAGAAACACTCCAGGAAGTGGGACTGAACACAGACTTCATGAATATGACCCTAAAAGCACTGGCAACCAAAGGAAAAATAAACAAATGGGATTATATCAAACTAAAAAGCTTCTGCACAACAAAAGAAACACTTAACAGAGTTAAAAGACAACCAACAGAGTGGGAGAAAATATTTGCAAGATATACATCTGACAAAGAATTAATATCCAGAATATAAAAGGAAATCAAACAACTTTACATCAAAAAAACAAGTAACCCAATTAAAAAATGGGTAAAGGAGCTAAATAGGCATTTCTCAAAGGAAGATATACGACACATGAAAAAATGCTCAACATCACTCAGCATTTGGGAAATGTAAATCAAAACCACACTGCGGTACCATCTCACCCCAGTTAGGATGGGTAATATCCAAAAGACTGTGAACGATAAATGCTGGTGGAGAAAAAGGAACTCTCATGCATTGTTGGTGGGACTGCATAATGGTACAGCCTCTATGGAAAATGGTATGGAAGTTCCTCAAACAATTGCAGATAGATCTACCATATGACCCAGCTATCCCACCGCTGGGGATATACCCAGAGGAATGAAAATCATCAAGTCAAAGGTATACCTGTTCTCCAATGTTCATTGCAGCACTGTTTACAATAGCTAAGAGCTGGAACCAGCCCAAATATCCATCATTGGATGAGTGGATATGGAAAATGTGGTATATCTACACAATGGAATACTACTCAGGTATAAAAAAGAATGAAATACTGCCATTTGTGGAAACATGGATGGACCTAGAGAGAATTACATTAAGTGAAACGAGTCAGGTACAGAAAGAGAAATATCACCTTATCACTTATTTGTGCAAGCTAAAAATAAATAAATAAATAAATACACAAATAAACTGGCGGAGGGGCAGGGAAGAAGACAAGTGAACAGATAATGTGGTTGTTGGGAGGGGGGAAGGTGGTTTTGATAATGGGTCACAATAATTAACCATATTGTATATTGATAAAAAAAACTAGGAAAAGTAGAGCAAACTAAACACAAAAAAGCAGAATGAAGGAAAAAATAAATATTAGAGCAGAAATAAGTGAAATAGAACCCAGAAAAACAATAGAGAAAATCAAAGTAGTTGGTTCTTCAAAAAAAATTAACAAGATTGGAAAATCTTTAGCTATACTGACAAAAAAAAAAAAAAAAAGAGAAAACACAGATGATACTGAAAAAAAAAAAAAAAAAAAGAGAAAACACAGATGACTAAACTAATATAAAAGATGAAGGTGGGGGGATATCACTAGTAAACTTTTTAATAATCTTTTATAAACTTTTACAAACTTTCAAATAATCGTTTATAAACTTTTTATAAGGGGAAAGTATAAAAAAGTGTATGAGAACAAGTTTTATAACTTAGGTGAAATAGACAAAGTCCGAGAAGGACGCAGACTGCCAAAATAGACTCAAGCAGATGTAGAAATTCTGAAAAGACCTATAACAAATAAAGAGATTGAATTAACAATTTAAAAACTTTTCATAAATCAAAGTTCCATTCCAGATGACTTCACTGGTGGATTCTACCACACATTTTAAAAGGAATTAATACTAATCCTTCACAAACTATTTCTTAAGAAAAAAAAACTAAGAAAAAAAAAGAAGAGAAAAAATCACTTTCTAATGGATTCTCAATCCATTCTATAAAGCCAGTATTACCCTGATATGAAAATCAGACAAAGACACTATAAGAAAACTACAGATCAAAATCCCTTATGGATGCAAATGTAAAAATCCTCAAAAAACAGACAAACAAAACAAAATGAATCTAGTGACATATAAGAAGGACTATACAATGACCAAGAGGGATTTATCCCAGGAATGAAGAGTTGTTTTAACATGTGAAAATCAACAAATGTAACACACCATATTAACTAAATCAAGGACAAAATAAATAAATAAATAAATAAAAACCCCAAACACATAATTATCTCAATCGATGCAGAAAAACATTTGAGAAAATCCAGCACTCTCATGATAAAAGCATGCAGTACATTAGGAGTACAAGGAAATTTCCTCAGATAGATAAAGAGCATCTACAAAAATCCCACAGCTAAATTTGTACTTAATGGTAAAGACTGAATGCTTTCCCTCAAAGGTCAGGGAAAAGACTCTCTCACCAGTTCTATAATTCTATTCAACATTATTCTGGAAACTCCAGCCAGAGCAGTTAGGCAAAAAAAAAAAAAAAAAAAAAAAAAAAAAAAAAAAAATGTGTTGAGAGAAATTAAGGGCAATCAGAATTGAAAAAGAAATAAACCTCTCTACTCAAAGATTGTATGATCTTGTATATAGAAAATTCTAAGGAATACATAAAAGAAGGCTCTTAGAACCAATAAATGAGTTTAGTACGGTTGCAAGATATAAGATCAATATATAAAAATCATTCTATTTTTATATATTTTATTTCTATATATTAGCAATTAACAACCCAAAAATAAAATTAAGAAAACAAAACAATTCCATTTACATTACCATAAAAAAAGACACCCAAAACTACAAAACATTGTTGAAAGAGTGTAAAGATTTAAATAAATGGAAAGACGTCTATGTACATTCATTGGAAGAGTTAATATTGTTATGAAGGCAACACTCCCCATATTCATCTGCAGATTCATTGCAATCCTTATCTATATCCCAGCTTCCTTTTCTCAGAAATTGACAGGCTGATCCTAAAATTTTATACAAATGCAAGAGACACAGAATAGCCAAAATAACCTTGGAAAAATAGAGTCAAGTTGGAAGACTCATACTTACCTATTTCAAAATTTACTACAAAGTGATAGTAATTAAGACAGTGTGGTACTAGCATAAAAATAGAGATACAGATTAATGGAATATCATTAAAAGTCTAGATATTAACTCATATTTATGGTCAATTGGTTTTCAATAAGGGTGCCAAGATATTTCAATGGGAAAGAATAGTTTTTCCAACAAATAGTACTGGGACAAGTGAATACTCATCTGAAAAAGTATGAAGTTGTACCTCCACCTCACATTGTATGTAAACATTAACACAAAATGGTCACAGACCTGAATATGAGTTATGAGTATAAGACTCTTAGAAGAAAACTTCGGAGTTGCATTTTTGTAACCTTGATTTAGGTAACAGTTTCTTAGGCATGACACCAAAAGCACATGTGACAGGAGAAAACAAGATGATAAATTGTATTTGTTGGATTTCATCAAAATTAAAAACTTCTGGTTTTTAAAGCACACTATCAAGAAAATGAAGACAACCCACAGACTGGAAGACAATATGAGTATTTGTAAATTGTATATCTGATGAAGGACTTGCATCCAAAATAAGCTTTAAAGGGCCAGCCCGGTGGTGCACTGCTACAGTGCGCCGCTTGGGAGCGCGGTGGTGCTCATGCCGAGGGTTCGGATCCCACATACAGACCAGTTCCCGCTCACTGGCTGAGCGAGGGGCGGGCGCAGCACGAGGGTTGTGATCCTGTTGCCGGTCCCGGTCTGGTACGGGCGCGACACTGAGGGTTGCGGTCCGTTGCCGGACACGAAAAAAGACAAAAAAAAAAAAGGAAAAAAAACCAACCAAACAAACAAAAAAAAAACCAAAATAAGCTTTAAAAAAACCTCTTAAAACGCAGTAACAAAAAGTCAAATAAGCTAATTAAAGTTGGGTGAAGGATTTGGATAGACATTTCTTTAATAAAAATATACAAATAGCCAATAAGTACATGAAAAATTGCTTAACATCTGAAGTCATCAGGAAAATGTAAATTAAAACTACAATCACTCTATACCTACTAGGATGATAAAGTAAAAAACAAAGACAGTAACAAGGACTGGCAAGGATGTGGAGAAATTAGAACCCTTATAGATTGCTCATGGGAATGTGAAAAGGTGCAGCCACTTTGGAAAAGTTCGGCATTTCCTCAAATTGTTAATCATGAAGTTACTATATAGCCCAGTAATTTTACTTGTAGATATATACGTAAGAGAATTGAAAACATATGTCCACACAGAATGTTCGTGGAAGCATTACCCTTAATAGCCAAGGAGCAGAAACAACCCAAATGTCCATCAACTGATGAATCGATGAACAAATGTGGTTTCGTTTACATAATGCAATGTTACTCAGCCCCAAAAAGGAATGAAGTATTGAGACATTTATAATGTGGGTAAACCCAAAATACATGCTAAGTGAAAGGAGCCAATGACATATTGTATGATGCCATTTATATGCAATGTCCCAAATAAGCAAATCTACAGTGACAGAAAGTAGTTTAGTAGTTACCAGGGGTTGGAGGGAAGAGGAATGATTGCCAGTGTGTATGGAGTTTCGCTTTGGTAGGATGAAAATGTTCTAAAATGAGATTCAGGTGATAGTCGCACAACTCTGTAAATAAACTAAAAACCACTGAACCGTATGTGAATTATATATGAATAAAGTTGTTAAAAAGAGG
>NW_007736125.1:8929-10167 GCF_000696425.1 Galeopterus variegatus | reverse complement strand
CAGACAAACTACATGTGAATTTATCTTAGGTGACCCACTTTTCTAGATCTTTGCAATTATGGACTAGTTGACAAAAGCCAAATGAAGTTAATTAGGGTACTACAAAGGAGCAGGGACATATGTATTAAATTAAGATACAATCTGAGAAATCTGGGTGTAAGGAATTGTAAATTCCCTCTTTTAACTACTGGAAAATTATAAAGGAACAATAAATACCCTCTTAAAAAATATTTAAGCAAGTAAACTACTGAGAATTCAGGCACAACAGTGGATAGGGCTGGATGAAATTAAGGCCAGAGAAAAATGTAAAATAAACAAATTATCCTCAAAGGCAATATCAAAAGTCATGACTTTCCCATTAATCCCTAATAGAAAACCCTCTTTAAATCCACACTCTTTTCTTTAATAAAGGCCAGGATCTTCCTCCCAGTTAACTAGGCCAGGCATTTTTTTCTTCTGCCCTTACTGTAGAACAGTCTTCTCTTGTTTCAACAATCTCCTCCTAGTCGGCATCATGTCTCCAATCTTGTGTCTTCTTTCCCATCTTCACTTTTAATCAGGTCATCACATCTTACTCAAAGATAAAGACTGGATTCTTTTTGCCTTTTTGTTTTGTTATGGTAAAATATATATAACACAAAATTTACCATTTTATCTGTTTGTAAATATACAATTCAGTGGAATTAAGTAGTCACAATGTTGTGCATCCATGATATCATCATTTCCAGAACTTGTTCATCCGAACATTGGTATCTATAGAGAAGGAGTTAAAATAATACCTGCCTTACCTTACAAGATTTTGAGAACCAAATAAAAT
Organism: Galeopterus variegatus; assembly: GCF_000696425.1. Lineage (NCBI taxonomy): Eukaryota > Metazoa > Chordata > Mammalia > Dermoptera > Cynocephalidae > Galeopterus > Galeopterus variegatus. Next base: position 9,350 of record NW_007736125.1, on the reverse strand, counting down.
AATGTATCTGAATATACTCTGTAAGCTCTTAAAGTCTCATCTGTATGTTTATTTTTATTGTAAATAAAGTTGTAAACTATTATGTCTAAGTAAAACGTTATTCATTCATTTATTTGTTCCACAAAGCAAACTTCTGTTATATTCTACGGGGTAGAAGANTTATTCATTCATTTATTTGTTCCACAAAGCAAACTTCTGTTATATTCTACGGGGTAGAAGAGGGGAATCTCTCAACAGGGAATAAGGCAAATCTCTTTCTCTGGGAGCACTCACAGTTTAGTTGGAAAAATATGTGCATAAACAATTCCAATTCATAACAAATTTATGACAAATGAATCCCAATTCATGACAAATGGTGTAGTAGCGGTGTGAACAACTGGTATATCAGAACGACCAATTCTAAAGGGTGTCAGGAAGGCTT
>NW_007736125.1:7470-8204 GCF_000696425.1 Galeopterus variegatus | reverse complement strand
GTTTCTTTCACTCGGTAAGATAAAGCCACACTTGCAGAGTGAGGTGACTCCTTTCTACTCATAAGAAAAAAATAGCAATAATAAAAATGATAATATCAAAGTAACCAAAAGGTCACAGAGTAGAGGAAGAACCATTTTCACAAGGTCAGGCCATAACCCCATTTGAGTTGATTTATAACTTACTTCTGGAATCCAGGGCTCGGGACTATCAGCTAAAAACACTGCTCTGATCTGTAGCATTGCCAAAGAGAAAAACATCGTTGACTAACAATCCGGGTAGCCAAATCACTCCACTGGGATCAGAATGCAGCAAGTCCAGCAGTCAGATCAGGGTTCCCTTGAGAATGAGCTCCCAGGAACCTACAACATGGCAAAACACTCCAAGAAAGACAAAACCAGCAAGCTTTACTCACCAACTTTCCTCAAGCAGAGAATCCCCACTAGACTGTACATTTAAAAAGGAAGCAGCCCCTGATATTCTCTGTTGTATCTCCAGCACCTAGCGCATAGAAGGGTGGAAATAGAGGTGTTGTGGTGAATTGAATGGTCCAATTCACTAGGAAAGCACCAAACTGCAGTGAAATTCTGGATTTGAGCAAAACCATTTCTTTATTAACAGAGAAATTTCAGCCTTTGCCTCTTCCTTGTGCCCTCCTGAGAATTTGTGCTTTAGAAAAAAACAATGGGAGCAAGTAGGGTTTTCCTTTCTTGTCCTGCCTTCTTGTTCCATAGTG
>NW_007736125.1:4891-6911 GCF_000696425.1 Galeopterus variegatus | reverse complement strand
AAAAAAACAGGGCAGTTTTTCTTTAAGTTATGATCATTTTCTATTCTTTTTCAGCAATAGACTTTTTCTCTCATTCCAAGAAACACAGTCTCTGCAAATGCTTGTAGCATGACAGGATTACACGGTCAAGTTACATCCAAAGATGCCAAGTTACAAGCACAGGCTCACATGACATGGCTGGTTACTTTGGATGTTTCGTTATTAACTTTGCTTTCTCTCCTTCTTTGACTCTCCTNTGGCTGGTTACTTTGGATGTTTCGTTATTAACTTTGCTTTCTCTCCTTCTTTGACTCTCCTGGGTTTGCCAGCAGCTACTTTCTCAGCCTCTCAACTCAAACGACTTATATTCCTCTTTTCGTGCATCCCACTCAGTGTAGGGAACCCAATTCTAAAACGTCCTCTCATTTAGTCATGGCACTGCCCATATTCTTGCCTGGTCCACCTGTTAGTCATATTTTTTTTTTCAGGGATTCCCAATACATTAGCATATAAAATATTTAAGAATCCACATTTGAATTTTAATACACAAATCTCCATCCTTTGCCTGGGATTCTCCTCAATAAATCTCTTGGGGAGCTGGTTATTTTTTCTAAAAAGCCAGAGCCCCATGATTAATTGATTTATATCTTCAAATGCTGAGTAATGAATCTGAACACAATACTTTATAAATCCCAAATTGTTAACTGATTCTTTAAAGGGGAACTAGTAACACTAATAGAGCCAAGTTTGGAAGTGATGATAATTCAGCCCTGGACATTTATTTCTTCCGAATTGGTCTTGTGAGCTTAGAGTCTGCCATTATCTGTTTGAGTGGAAGCTATATCTTTGGCTAGACACCTAACAATTCATTTTGGATGGAAAGCTTTGCCAGAAGGTTTGATGTTCCGGCATGAAAAGAAGGTAGGAAATAGGTGGAAAAGTGACTTACATTTGTATGTGTGGTGGGAGGCTCAGTCTTGGGATACAAACAAATACTAGCCTGTGAAGGAAAACCCACAGCAGCATCTTTATGAGCTGATGTGAACATTCTAAAGAGGTAAGTGTGGTTGGCAAAGTCCTACTTCAGGAATGAATGGGGCTGTATACTTGTGAAGCTCTTCTTGAGAAACAAAAACAGGAATTACTGCAGTGGAGCCTCAAAGCCTTTTTTTCTGTGAGGGGTAGGAAAATGAAGAAGCAATTTATCCGGGCCTACTCTGCTTCAAGTAGATTCTGTGCTACCACAGTAATTCTGGGGTCCTACAAAATTCTAGGCAATCATAATGGGGGATTTTCTAGTCATTATTCTGCTGAGAACCTACCACTCACAGTAGGTCTGGTAAGCCTTGGTCTGAAGCTTGCTGAGTCTCAATGCAGTGCCTAGGGGTATGCAGCTTGTTTTCTCAGCAACCCCTGCTCCTTGTGTTATTTAATCCCCCTTTGCAAGCACTGAATGTTAGAGAACTTGAGAGCAATGTTTAATAGCTCCAGTTGAACATTTTATGTCTGAGCATAACTCCACACATATTTTAGAGCTTCAGGTCCCTTGGTTGAGTATTCTTCCATGCCTTATGCTCCCAGCAGGCTAGGAAAGTGGCCCCACCATTTATGTCTACTGAATACCTTTGCAGAAAACTGCTTCTCGTCTTTCATGTTATGTCATAGTCTTGCAAATTTGTACATTTGGAAAGGTATTGTGTGCTTTTCCCTGGGTGTTGACAAGAGATTAATTCAGATGGAGATTTATGTAAGTAAATTAAAAACACATAATACCCAAAGCAATACTAGATTTTTTCAAAGATGTCTACATTTATTATATTTATAATATATATACTGTATAAATATAAATATATAAATATAAAATTTTCTATATATATTTGAAAGATACACACACCCAGACATATATTAGACATATGACAGTGAGTTCTTGAGGGGATAAAGGAATAGGAATGGGGAGTGGAGATAAAAAAAAAAAGAAAGAAGGCTTTTCATGGGACTACGATAATGTCATTATCATTGTCCAAAATAAAACAAAATAAAA
>NW_007736125.1:0-4043 GCF_000696425.1 Galeopterus variegatus | reverse complement strand
AAAATAAAACAAAATAAAACAAAAAAATGGGGAAATATATTTTGGAGTGGGGAGAAGAGATAGGAGAATATATTAGGCAGAAGGAGTGACATACAATTTATTCACTTATTACTTATTCACTTATTATTAAGGTCAACCTATATTTACAGACAGCATCTGCTATGTGCCCAGCACTGTGCCTGGCATTTAGGGTATGACAATAAACAAGGTAGATGTCAACCCTGAACTTGCCAGGCACTGTTCAAAGTACATGACGTGTTTAGTATAGTCCTCACAATGACCCTGTGATATACATAGGTGCTATCATTATTCCCAGCTTATATAATAACAAAGTTAAGGCACATAGAAGTTCAGTAACTTGCCCAGGACCACAGAGGCAGGGTTTGAATACCAGCAGTATGACGGCGGAGCCCACATACCCACATACATACTTAATCACTCCTTATACTTGTTTATACATAGGCAATGGTAGTATGTGAGACCAGAACTAATGCAATTCAAATTCTCCAAGTTCTCCAGCTTTTGCCATTCATATTTACTTTACTATTGAATAGTCTAGTTCAATCCCTATCACAGAAACTGGTACCCTTCCCATGATTAAAATGTCTTTTGGGGATAAGGGGAAGTGGGCAAATCTATATTCTCCTGGTCCGTCAGCACTGCAGCAAACTCTCTACTGTGAATCTAATTCTGGACATGGCTATCTTTTCTCTCTGTTTATATCAATTTTTAGATGAAATACTATTTATTTCCTCACCATCTCCCTCACACCACCCCTCTCCAGGACTATTTATAAAATATATTTCCATCGGAGTTTTGGATTTTATGGCAGGATGAGTCTGCAGAGCGGCTCAGTATAGACATCAGCTCATCTGAATACATGACATTATCATCTCAAAAATCCTCATGCATGCTTAGCTTCAGCTTGTTGCCAGATGCTCTGGTCTCCTGCTCTTTCTAAATACTCATTTTGCAGAGTGACAAGTCTCCAAATTCTAAATGCCTGTTGGGTTTCCCATGAAGAACTATTTGGTTCTCTGTATTAACTCTCTTTTCCCCAACTTGATCTAGCAATTTGGAGTGATCAACAGGTGGCAGACAGCATGTTTCACAGCCAAGAGATTTCAAATCATTTCTCTGAAACTTATTACACATTGTGCCACTGCCCTAGTGTATGAAGGTTGCTGCAGCCACTTAAAAATAAAATAGATGGTGTTTCTCTTTATACTGATTTAGAGGAGATGACAAAGTGCAATGGGAACACACAAGATGGCATCGAACCTAGACTGTAGAAGTGGTGGAGGGAATAGCCAGCAGAGGTGATAATTCTACACTAAAATCTTGGGAATGAGGAGGAGTGACCCAGGTGAAAGGGACGAAGGGAATGTTGGAATATGTTCCAAGCAAAACAGCCCAGTTCGAAGCCCAGGGGCAAAAGAGTGCCCATTACACAAGCAGAGTTTTGTGTTATTAGAAATTAAAGATTGATAAAGAGAGTGGTAATAGATGAGGAAAATTCTTGGCAGTCAGACTAAGGCATCAGAATTTATCCGAAGGTGAAAAAACAAAAACAAAACAAAACAAAAAAAACACATAAATACATAAAATACATAAATACATGAAAGTGAAAATACATATGAAGAGTTTTATGGAGGAAAAATTGTAATCAAAGTTTTATTCCTTCCTTCTTTCCTCTCTCCCTTCATTCATCTCTCTCTCCTTCCTCTTTCTTTTAGAAACATCATGGTGTTGGCTGCAGTATGTGGAGAATGAACTGGAGAAAGCAAGCACGGGGTTACTACTATAGCAATTCAGGTAATGATAGGGGGCCAGAAAAAAATGGATGGATTCCAGAGTTTTTCAAGATTTGGATGGAGAGGAGGGAAACAGAGAGGAAGAAAGAGACATAAAGAATGGGCTATTGAATGGACTGGGGGTGGAGTGATGAATTCACTGTGATAGGGAACGCAAAGGATGGAATTAGTTGAATGGGCATCTCATGAAGTCAATTTGGGACATACTGAGTAATAGGATTTGCAAATGGAGATGATCAGTGGAAAGCTGGATATGTACATCTGGAGTGACCGCATGAGAAGAAAGACTATGGGCCAAGTGTTCATAAATACCAACATTTTAGGGATGGACAAAGAATGAGGAGCCCACCATGAAGACTAAAGAAGGTGGAACAGAGAGGTGGAAAGTAGGACAGAGAAACCAAAGTAAGAGTATTTAAAGAAGGACAGAGTAGTCAGTCATGTCAAAGCTCAAAAACATGCTCTGGAAATGGTGTTCCTGTGAATTTTATCTCCCCAATTGGATACAAGCTTCTTATGCCACTGTTGAGTTTGAAATGGAACAGTTCTTGATGGACAGCACACATGCTTCTCCCACTCCAAAATATTACAAGTCCACGCTCTTCTGATGGTACATTGTTTTCCTTTATGAAGAAAAACTGGTCACCCCTTCAATAAAAACTTTAGAATGTAGGAAGTCCTTTGTACAGATAAATATGGCAGCAATTAATCTCTTGGCTTGCCATCCCATTACATGGCAAACACCATATGTTTTAGAAAATGGTGATCTTTCTCCTAACTTTCTGTTTCACTGCCTTCCGCCTACATAGGCTTTCCGGGTGAACCTCTTTTCTTTAAGGCAACTAAACACTTAAATAACTACTTTTTTTGTTAATAAATGTAGGAAATGGGGCTCTGGTGTCTGTGGTAGGGGGTAGATATCTTAGGCTGTATACTCCAAAGAGTGGCTGATATCACATAATTTGCTGGAGCTGGTACTAAGGATTCAGGAATGCTTGATTTTGTGGCTCCCAGAGCAGACTAAGTAACAAGTCTGATCACAAGTCTAGAAATTGGGTATCCCATTGACCACTCAGAGAAAGAAAAAGTTTGGAAAAATACTTTTTGTAGTTTAAAACAGGAATAAAAAAGCTTCCACTTTCTTTAATTGGTGTGAAATTTATCTGCTCAGGCTTGTGAGTGCTTAGATATTGTCTTTACTTCTATTTTTTTTTTCCTTTTTTTCCCCTTCCATTTGAGCTAATTTTGATCATAGAAAAACTTTTAAAGCCAATTAGAAAATCTGTGGATTTGGCAGCCTACTTAACTTTTACCTTCCTTAAGAGCCCAGCTGATTGGGTTCTCTAGGGGATGGTAGTTGCAATAAAATATTAAAGTAGCTCAAAATCTAGCCTCAAAAGAATGTAGCTCATTCACTTTCAAGGTATGTTGAGGAATCCAGTCTTAAACAAAGATTATAAATGATCATTAGACTACATTAAAAATGCATTCTTTTTCTTAATTCATTGTCCTTTAAGTAGCAAGACGATGGATGAAACCTTATTCTCCCTCTTTCACATTTCTTACTCACTGTTAGGTAATGTCTATCTACAAAATGACCTTAAACAATTTGTCAGCACAGGGGAGGCCTTCCAATTTTCTGGCTTATTTAATAGTGTGCATTCTGTCATTTTTTACCCCAAGAATTAATGGTGTGGATCTCATTGTTATCAGCTTCTACAGAAATGGCTTTACTCTGTCATTTTATACATTATTCTTCCACTTTTAAATGGAGCCATTCGGTGCATTTGGTCAGTATTTTTAAATATTTTGTAAAACCATAGGCACGCCACTCACCAGAGACACACAGTTTCAGGAAACACTTTTCTTTTTTATGCAGATGAGCTGGTGCTTTTTTTTTTTTTAATTAGAAAGAGAACACTTTATCACTTGTTTGCTTCCTTTTGCCATAGATATTAGAGAATTCAAAGCCAAATATATTGCTCAAATAACATAAGCTAGTTGTTACTTTACCTGACNCATGAAGACTAAAGAAGGTGGAACAGAGAGGTGGAAAGTAGGACAGAGAAACCAAAGTAAGTATTTAAAGAAGGACAGAGTAGTCAGTCATGTCAAAGCTCAAAAACATGCTCTGGAAATGGTGTTCCTGTGAATTTTATCTTCCCAACTGGATACAAGCTTCTTATGCCACTGTTGAGTTTGAAATGGAACAGTTCTTGATGGACAGCA
>NW_007736124.1:76032-77157 GCF_000696425.1 Galeopterus variegatus | reverse complement strand
CAAATGCATCATAAAAAATAAAAGTAATTGGGGCTGGCCCTGTGGCACACTCGGGAGAGTGCAGCAGTGCTCCCGCCATGGGTTCGGATCCTATATAGGGATGGCCGGTGTGCTCACTGGCTGAGCGTGGTGCAGACGACACCAAGCCAAGGGTTGCGATCCCCTTACCGGTCACGAAAAGGACAATAAATAAATAAATAAATAAAATAAAATAAAAGTAATTGGCTTTTTAGTCCTCTCATTTTCTTGTTAACTTAGAGATGTCAGAAGCCAGTGTTCAAAACATTTTGGGTCCATTGCATGGGAAGTGATGGTCCACACACTCAAATTGGCTGATGTTAAATAGCCAGATATGAATGGAAATTTCTGCTAAAAGATTAATCAGTATGTGAGGGAGGTGATACAAGTAGGGTGATGGAATGTGGCTTAGAGAAAGCTTGCAAAACTAGTGTTAAGCACTTGAACATTTCTAGTATTTTAAAATAACCTACATGACAAAGCTCTTGCCTACAAAATCTGATTTAGTGTGTTTNGAGGGATGGTGTGGTAGGCAAGGTAAGGGGTAAGTTTTCCAAGCCATCTTTGTTGGGAAACTATTCTGAGACCATGTTACTGTGTTCTTCTGTGTTAAAAAGTAAAAAGACAATGATAGTTTACTCATATAAGTATTTCTAGGGTGAGGACTGTTTGCTCAGTTTGGTTTAATGTTCTTAACTGGAAAAATTAAAAATTGGCAACTTTTTCTATTCTCCACCCTCCAGCATTCTAACACTAAAAACAAATAAATAAAAACCCAGAAACCAATGGATAGGTTCATTTCAACCCTAATATTCTGATTGTGTGATAAAGAAACTGTGTCCCTTAGATAAATCATCTAATTACACATGTTGGCACAATTTAGGGTTTAGGAAACTGAGAAAAGACTCTCCGAACTCATATCACCAATTTCTAGTAAGGTTAATCCTAAACTTTAGGGAAACAATAGTTTTTGAAAACTCACTCATGACATTAAATCTCTTGACACCAAGAGAGTGTGTTTCAGTACTAAGGATGGAAGTATATGGGGTCCTGAAATAACAGGCATATTAGTAAAGTAGATGGCCCAGCTGAATACAATAGGCCAAA
>NW_007736124.1:67638-74356 GCF_000696425.1 Galeopterus variegatus | reverse complement strand
TCTCTTCTCTCCCCAAATCTCTCACTCCTCCTCCCTATGGCTAAAGATCTCACCTCATACTTCATAAAAAACATAAATCCAATAGAAAAAGAACCATCTCATTGCTTAGTGATCTTCTACCTACCTCCTTGCACCTGCACCCTTTTCTCTCCTACATGAATGTCTCCCTTACTCATGGATCATTCTCATTGACATATATACACACACACCTTAGTTAATGTCTCTCATCTTAAAAAAAAAAAAATTTAACTTCCTTGACTACACATCTCTCTAGCTACCACTCTGTTTCTCAGCTCCCCTTCTCAGCAAAACCTTTGAAAGAGTTATCTATGCTCCTGTCTACTTACCTAGCTCTCATTCACTTCTCAACCTCCTGCAGTGGAGCTTTTGATCTTACTGCTCATCAGTGACCTAACCTTGCCTGTGCTCTAATTCTCCATCTTCATCCTTTGTGACTCTTCAGCAGCATTTGATGTGGTTGCTGCATCTCTTTTCCTAAGCTTCTTTCATACCACAGTCACTTGATTTTCCTCCTACCCCACTTCTCATTCTTCTTGGTGGCATTCTCTTTCTCTACCAGATTTGAAATGTTGAATATATCTAGAGCTCTTTTCTCTACTCTCTGTTTTTCTCATCTGTGCTCTCCAGGTGATCCTATTCAGTCCCATATGTTTTAAGATAAGGATTCCAAAATATTTAGCTCTAGTCCAGGGATTCTAAAACTTTGGTGTCATGAACTCCCTTGGCAGTCTGGTAAAGCCTAGGAGTCCTGGTGTAGAATAATGTTTTTCTATGTATCAAAGAGTATTACAAAGTAAACAAATTGCATTGCAACACAGTTATCAAATTAAAAAAAGAAACAGATTTATGATATTATAATAAAAGGTACTTTTAAAATTCATTAAGTAATATAATCAAGCAGAGGATCTAATAACAACCATCAATAATATCAATGCAGTGGTGACTGTAAACAATATTGAAGATATCTACATCAACTGTAATGAGATATGAAAATATTTCTCATATCTTATTACTGAATACATCACAAGTATTGCTAATATTGCTGTGTTTTGTTGTCTATAATTATAATTGAGGAAAATACTGAATTACAATAAAAATATATAAGATAATATGTATTATCAGTAATACATAAGATAACAAAATCATGATAAAGTGGAACTTATCTTGGAGATAAGAAAGATATATAAAAGATATTATGCTTAATTTTATGTGTTGACTAGGCCATGGGGTGCTCAGATATTTGTTCAAACATTATTATGGGCATTTCTGTGAGGGTCTTTGGATGATATTACTATTTAAATCAGCAGACTGAGTAAAGAAGATTGCCCTCCCTAATGTGGGTGAGCCTCATCTAATAAGTTGAAGCTCTGAAAAAAACAAAAAGGCTGATGCTGTCCAAGTAAGCGAGTAAGGGAGAATTTCTCCTTCCTGACTGCCAAGTGAAACATTGGCTATTTTCTGCCTTTGGACTCAATGTCACTTCTTCCTGGGCCTACAGCCTGCCAGCCTCCAGACTGGAACTACACCATTGGCTCTCCTAGGTCCCCAGACTGACAAACTCACCGTACAGATCTTGGGGCTTGTTAACCTTCATAACTGCATGCACCAATTCTTTATTTTACGTATATTCTATTTTCCATTGATTCTGTTTCTCTGGAGAACTCCAACTAATACAAATGGCCAATAAGCATATGAGAAGATATTCAACATCATTAATAATCAGGAAAATTCAAATTAAACCCAACATGATACAATTGCACATCCTCTAGAATAGCTATATTTTAAGTAACAGTAACAAATGTTGGCAAGGATATACAACAACAAGAATCCTCCTACATTGCTAGTGGAAATGTAAAAATGGTCCAATCAATTTGGATAATAGTTTGACAGTTTTCTTGTAAAGTTAGATCCATACTTACCATACATCCCAGAAATTTCATCCTTAGGTATTTAACCAAAGAAATAAAAGCATATATCTACTAGTGGTAGGTGAGGTTAGGGATGGCCCCAGGCATACAGCAGTGGTGCAATTATTAAAACTTTCAGTGGTCAATTAGGATGGAATACTAATAGAAGGGACTGCATTGGTGGGTGCAATTTTTTAAGCATTTGAAAGTACAGGGAAGGGCTAATTATAAGAAGTATGTGAAATTAGATGGCTAAAGCTTGGAGTGATTAATCACCAATTATAGACTAAGAGAAAAACAGAAGATCTCCTTGTGGTATTATAAGTCTCTTCTCCTCTGGCTGCAAGGTAGAAACAAACCAAGAATCAGAGTAGCAGAACTTCAGAGGATGGTGAATTCTCAACCTTAAATCTTAACTAGTATGATATACCATAATAAGAGCCCTGATTGAGAAAGATTAGCAGATAATGCCACCACACTAGGATAGTACTTGGAAGCTTGGAGAAAGCAATGGCCCATTGTTGGTAAAGCAGAAAGGCCAGAACTGCTGTAGCAGACAGAGGAAGGGATCAAAAGCTCAAAGAAGTGGGCAGAGTAGGGTAGATATATTACATAATGCCAGAAAATCTAGTATATGGCTGTGTTTCATGGGAGGGTATGAAGGACCAAGGCAATAAGCAATAAGCTGATGAGAGGGGCAGCAGCATCACTGCAGAACCTATTGCTGGCAGCCCTCTGTAGGCCTGAGCTGACTGTAGGAAATGCTGTTGCAGAACGTGGCTCCCTGATAACAATACTGAGCCTGAAATACTAGGGCCAGGTGGTTGCACTTAAGTATCTGAAGCAAAGTAGGTGTAGTGATGGTAATGAGCAGCAAGGTAGGAGTAGCAGCCAGGGAGACTTGACCTGAAGAGAACTAAAACAATGGTTAATACATTTGTTCTCAAATTTGGACGTGCATCAGAATTGCCTGGAGGATTTTTAAATTGCAACTTGCTGGACCCCATCCACCAAATTTCTGATTCAGTAGGTCTGAGGTAGGACCTGATAAAATGCACTGAAAATAACTTCTCTGGTGATACTAATGCTGCTAGTTTAGAAATCACAAGTTAAGAACCACTAGGTTAATAGAACATAATACCCCTCGGGGCAAGATGGACTGTCAGTCAACAAGGGAATTGGTAAACATTTAAATCAAAAGAAATCATGAATGGATAATCAGTAGGCTAAAGACCTGATTATTTCACCTTAATTTCTTTTTCAGAGTGGGGTTTATGGTACCAGATAATAAACGGCATTCTGACCCAGCTTTGGCTCATTGTGGATCCACTGGATCCATGGATTCACCTGTGCCTTTTCTCAACATTGGTTCCTTGGTCTATAGTGCAAGAAATATTATACTGGGGAAGGACAAGTGGAAGCCTCTGAAACTCCACAGTATACCTCAAGCAAGATAGTAAATGNGCTGTAGCAGACAGAGGAAGGGATCAAAAGCTCAAAGAAGTGGGCAGAGTAGGGTAGATATTTTACATAATGCTAGGAAATCTAGTATATGGCTGTGTTTCATGGGAGGGTATGAAGGACCAAGGCAATAAGCAATAAGCTGATAAGAGGTGCAACAGCATCACTGCAGAAACTATTGCTGGCAGCCCTCTGTAGGCCTGAGCTGACTGTAGGAAATGCTGTTGCAGAACGTGGCTCCCTGATAACAACACTGAGCCTAAAATACTAGGGCCAGGTGGTTGCACTTAAGTATCTGAAGCAAAGTAGGTGTAGTGATGGTANTACATTTGTTCTCAAATTTGGACGTGCATCAGAATTGCCTGGAGGATTTTTAAATTGCAACATGCTGGAACCCATCCACCAAATTTCTGATTCAGTAGGTTTGAGGTAGGACCTGATAAAATGCACTGAAAATAACTTCTCTGGTGATACTAATGCTGCTAGTTTAGAAATCACAAGTTAAGAACCACTAGGTTAATAGAACATAATACCCATAAGGGCAAGATGGACTGTCAGTCAACAAGGGTATTGGTAAATATTTAAATCAAAAGAAATCATGAATGGATAATCAGGAGGCTAAAGACCTGATTATTTCACCTTAATTTCTTTTTCAGAGTGGGGTTTATGGTACCAGATAATAAACAGCGTTCTGACCCAGCTTTGGCTCACTGTGGATCCACTGGATCCATGGATTCACCTGTGCCTTTTCTCTACATTAGTTCCTTGGTCTGTGGTGCAAGAAATATTATACTGGGGAAGGCCAAGTGGAAGCCTCTGAAACTCCACAGTATACCCCAAGCAAGATAGTAAATGAAGGGTGGACAGTCCCCTCCACCCAGCAGAAGGCAGGAGAATACACAGGGTCCTAGGCAAGAGCCATGGGCAGTGCCCCCCACCCAGAAGAAGACAGGAAGATGCTGAAAACACCACTTCTATGCAGGTGGCTCACCACAGCCACCACCACAATCACAGCTGCCACAAAAGTGGCTCACCACCACAGTAGCAGGCACAGTCACTGTACATGCAGCCCACCAGCCTCTCAACTGCATTGACACAAGGACAGTCACCAGTGGAGACCAGAAAAAGAAGAGAATGCATCTCTCCTCAAAGCCCACTCCAGAGTAATCGAAGAAGCAACTGCTCTACCAGATGACCAAATATCAACACTGATATACTAGAGATACAAAAATCCAAGAATGTATGACACTATGAAAAGAATACAGTCATTCTCAAATACCAGACCCTATAGAGCAGAAAACCCTTGAAATATTTGAAAAGGAATTCCGAGCAACAATCTTAAGGAAACTCAATGAAATACAGAAAGACTCAGTCAACATAATGAAATGAGAAAAAAAAATCCAGGATATGAAGGAGGAAATTTACAAAGAGATTAATACCTTAAAAAAGGACATACCAGAACTCATGGAACTGAAAGATTCATTCAGCAAAATAAACAACACAACCAGTAGCTTAAGCAGGAGGCTAGAAAAAGCAGAAGAAAGAATTTCTGATCTTGAAGACATTCTCTTCAAAATAACCCATGTGGATGGATAAAAGGAAAAAAGAATTTTAAAAAATGAAGAAAATCTAAGAAAGCAAGCAGACAACCTTAAGTGCACAAACAATCAAATCATAGATATTCCAGAAGGGGAGGAAAAAGGAAAAGGCATTGAAAACCTACTCAATGAAGTAATAATGGAAAACTTCTCAGGTATAGAGAGAGACATAGGCCTTCGATTCAGGGGGCTCAAAGATCCCCAAACAGATTCAATCTAAAAAGATCTTTCTGAGACACATTATAGTCAAAGTGGAAAAGCTCAAAGACAAGGAGAGAATTCTAAAAGCAGAAAGAGAAAAGCATCAAGTCACCTATAAGAGAGCTGCTGTCAGTCTAACAGCAGACTTCTCAAAAGAAACTCAACAGGCCAGAAGAAAATGGGATGGTATATTTAAAATACTAAAATAAAAAAAATTGCCAGCCAAAAATACTGTACCCAGTAAGGTTATCCTTTAAAATGGAGGAGAAATAGTGTATTTTACAGACAGACAAAAACTGTGGGACTTCACTGCCACACAACAAGTTCAGCAAGAAATCCTCAAGGGAGTCATGCACTTGGAATCCAAAAAATGATAATCACTACCAAGAATACACAAGAAAGAAAAAAACTCACTGAAAGAAAGAAACTAAGTCTTACCACCTCAAAAAACTGACAAACATCAAATACAAACAATAAAAGGGAAAGAAAGGAACAAAATCTGTTTAAAACATCCAAATAAAAATTGACAAAATGCCAGGAGTCAGACAATACCTTTCAAAACAACCAAAAATATAAGTGGATTAAATCCCCCACTCAGAAGACAGACTGATGGATTGGACTAAAAAGCTAGACCCAACGATCTGCTGTCTTCAAGAGACTCACATCACTTGTAAAGACACACACAGACTAATCAAAGGATGGAAAAAGACATACCCAAAATTAGCAGGAGTAGCCATTCTTATATCAGATAAAAGAGACCTTAAACCAAAAACCTTATAAAGAGACAAAGAAAGCCACTATATAAGGATAAAGGGATCTATCCAGCAAGAAGGCATAACAATCATAAATATACATGCACCCAATACTGGAGCACTGAGATATATAAAGCAAACACTGTAAGGCCTGAAGAAAGAGACAGACCTCAATACAACAATAGTAGGAGACCTGAACACCACTCTCTCAGCACTGAACAGATCATCTAGTAAACAAATCAACAGAAAAACACAGAATTTAAACTACATTTTAGACCATCTGGACTTGGCAGATATCTTCAGAACATTTCATTCAACAACTACATAATATACATTCTTCTCATCAGCATATGGAACATCCTATAGGAGAGACCATATGTTAGGTCACAAATCAACTATCAATAAATTTTTAAAAATTGAAGTCATATCAAGTATCTTTTCCAACCACAATGGATTAAAACTAGAAAACAATAATAAGCACAACTCAGGAAACAACACAAATACATGGAAATTAAGAACATGCTTCTGAATGACCTATGGGTCCAAGAAGAAACTAAAACAGGAAATCAAAAAATGTATTGAAACTAATGGAAATAAAGACACATCATACCAAAACCTGTGAGATACTGCAAAAGCAGTAATAAGAGGGAAGTTTATTTCAATAAATGATTACATCAACAGAACAGAAAGATTTTAAATAAACGATCTAATGCTACACCTTAAAGAACTAGAAAAATAGGAACAATCCAATCTCAAAATTAATAGGTGGATAGAAATA
>NW_007736124.1:64929-67372 GCF_000696425.1 Galeopterus variegatus | reverse complement strand
ACCATGATACATCATACCAAAACCTGTGGGATACTGCAAACACAATATGAAGAGGGAAATTTATCACATTAAATGCTTACTTCGGAATAATGGGAAGATGGCAAGTGTACAACCTAATACTTCAGCTTAAAGAACTAGAAAAACAAGAAAAATCCAAACCCAAAGTTAGCAGATGGAAAGAAATAATTAAGATCAGAGCAGAACTTAATGAAATAGAAACTGAAAAAATGACACAAAAGATCAATAAATCAAAAAGTTGTTTTTGTTTTTAAAGATAAATAAAATTGACAAACCATTAGCACGGCTAACTAAAAAAAGAAGAGAGAAGAACCAAATAACAAAAATTAGAAATGAAAAAGGTGATATTACAACTGAAACCTCTGAAATACAAGGAATCATTCGAGACTACTATAAACAGCTATATGCCAAGAAATTTGAAAATCTGGAGGAAATGGATAAATTTCTGGATGCCTACAAGCTATCAAAACTGAGGCAAGAAGGATAGAAAATCTGAACAGACCAATAACAATGAAAGAGATTGGAGGTATTATCAGAAGGCTCCCAACAAAGAAAAGCCCAGGACCAGAAGGGTTCACTGCTGAATTTCACCAAATCTTCAAAGAGGAGCTGCTACCAATTCTCTACAAACTGTCCCAAAAGATTTAAACAGAGGCCATTCTCCCAAACTCATTCTATGAGGCAAACATCACCCTGANAAGAATTTTAAAAAATGAAGAAAATCTAAGAAAGCAAGCAGACAACCTTAAGTGCACAAACTATCAAATCCTAGATATTCCAGAAGGGGAGGAAAAAGGAAAAGGCATTGAAAACCTACTCAATGAAGTAATAATGGAAAACTTCTCAGGTATAGGGAGAGACACAGGCCTTCAATTCAGGGGGCTCAAAGATCCTCAAACAGATTCAATCTAAAAAGATCTTTCTGAGACACATTATAGTCAAAGTGGAAAAGCTCAAAGACAAGGAGAGAATTCTAAAAGCAGAAAGAGAAAAGCATCAAGTCACCTATAAGAGAGCTTCTGTCATTCTAACAGCAGACTTCTCAAAAGAACCTCTACAGGCCAGAAGAAAATGGGATGATATATTTAAAATACTAAAATAAAAAAAAATTCCAGCCAGAAATACTGTACCCAGTAAGGTTATCCTTTAAAATGGAGGAGAAATAGTGTATTTTACAGACAGACAAAAACTGTGGGACTTCACTGCCACACAACAAGCTCAGCAAGAAATCCTCAAGGGAGTCATGCACTTGGAATCCAAAAAATGATAATCACTACCAAGAATACACAAGAAAGAATAAAACTCACTGAAAGAGAAAGAAACTAAGTCTTACCATCTCAAAAAACTGACAAACATCAAATACAAACAATAAAAGGGAGAGAAAGGAACAAAATCTGTTTAAAACATCCAAATAAAAATTGACAAAATGCCAGGAGTCAGACAATACTTTTCAAAACAAGCATAAATATAAGTGGATTAAATCCCCCACTCAGAAGACAGACTGATGGATTCGACTAAAAAGCTAGACCCAACTATTTGCTGTCTTCAAGAGACTCACATCACCAGTAAAGACACACACAGACTAATCAAAGGATGGAAAAAGACATACCCCAAATTAGCAGGAGTAGCCATTCTTATATCAGATAAAAGAGACCTTAAACCAAAAAACATATAAAGAGACAAAGAAAGCCACTATATAAGGATAAAGGGATCTATCCAGCAAGAAGGCATAACAATCATAAATATACATGCACCCAATACTGGAGCACTGAGATATATAAAGCAAACACTGTAAGGCCTGAAGAAAGAGACAGACCTCAATACAACAATAGTAGGAGACCTGAACACCACTCTCTCAGCACTGAACAGATCATCTAGTAAACAAATCAACAGAAAAACACAGAATTTAAACTACATTTTAGACCATCTGGACTTGGCAGATATCTTCAGAACATTTCATTCAACAACTACATAATATACATTCTTCTCATCAGCATATGGAACATCCTATAGGAGAGACCATATGTTAGGTCACAAATCAACTATCAATAAATTTTTAAAAATTGAAGTCATATCAAGTATCTTTTCCAACCACAATGGATTAAAACTAGAAAACAATAATAAGCACAACTCAGGAAACAACACAAATACATGGAAATTAAGAACATGCTTCTGAATGACCTATGGGTCCAAGAAGAAACTAAAACAGGAAATCAAAAAATGTATTGAAACTAATGGAAATAAAGACACATCATACCAAAACCTGTGAGATACTGCAAAAGCAGTAATAAGAGGGAAGTTTATTTCAATAAATGATTACATCAACAGAACAGAAAGATTTTAAATAAACGATCTAATGCTACACCTTAAAGAACTAGAAAAATAGGAACAATCCAATCTCAAAATTAATAGGTGGATAGAAATA
>NW_007736124.1:61507-64057 GCF_000696425.1 Galeopterus variegatus | reverse complement strand
CAAAATGATACAAAAGATCAATGGGAAAAAAAGTTGTTTTTTTGAGAAGATAAAATAGACAAGCTGTTAGCTAGGCTAACTAAAAAAAAAAAAAATAGAAGAGAGAAGACCCATATAACAAAAATTAGAAATGAAAACAGAGACATTACAACAAATACCATGGAAATACAAAGAATCATTAGAGAATATTATAAACAACTACACACCAACAAATTTGAATACCTAGAGGAAATGGATAAAGTTTTGGACATATACAAACTACCAAGACTGAACCATGGAAAAATAGAAAACCTGAACAGATCATTAACAAGCAATGAGACTGAAGCAGTATTCAGTGGTCTCTCAACAAAGAAAAGCCCAGAACCAGATGGCTTTACTGCTGAATTTTACCAGACATTAAAAGAGGAATTAATACCAATTCCCTTCAAAGTATTCCAAAAATTGAAAAAGAGGCCATTCTCCCAAACTCATTCTATTAGGCCAGAATTGCCCTGACACCAAAACCAGACAAAGAGTACAAAAAAAGACAAGTACAGGCCAATGTTTCTGATGGACACAGATGTAAAAATACTCAACGACCATCCCCAGCCAAGCCAAATGCATGCTGACCAGAGAGGCGCCCTACCGGAGAAGCCCGAGATCTGCAGAGACCACATGCCCCATGGCACCAGTGCACGACCAAGCAGGTAGGCCTGGCCACTGCCGGACCCCATCCCAAGCCTGGCCAAGTGTATGCTGACCAGAGAGGTGCCCCCCAGAGAGGCCCGAGTCCCGTGGAGAACATACGCCCTATGGTGCCAGCGTGCGACTTAGGAGGAAGGCCTTGCTGCCATTGGACCCCATCCCCAGCCTGGCCGAGTACACACCAACCAGAGAAGCATCTCCCTGGAGAGTCCTGAGACCCAAGGCTACCATGTGCCTGAGGTGCCAGCAGGTGACTGAGCAGACACTGAGGCAACCATGCCAAATTGGCAGCCCTGGCAGGATCCTAGTCAGACAATAGTGTTGAACCAGTAGACCATAAAATCCCTTGCCACAATGACTAAACATCAAAGGAAAGTTACCAGAAATATGAAAAATCAAGAAAGTACACCACTGAAGGGTAATAACTCAAGCTATAGAGCCTATAGAACAAGAAGCCTTTGAAATGTCTGACAGGAGTGAAATGTCTGACAAGGAATTTTGAGTGATAATTCTAAGAAAACTAAATGAGGTACAAGAAAACTCAGCTAGACAACACGATGAAATGAAGAAAAGTATACAGGACCTGACAGAAGAAATGTATAAGGAAATCAATGCCCTGAAAAAGAATGTAGCAGAGCTTGCCGAGCTGAAGAATTCATTCAATGAAATAAAAAAACACAACAGAGAGTTTAACCAGCAGACTTACAGAAGCAGAAGAGAGAACTTCTGAACTTGAAGATGGGCTGTTTGAAATAACACAGGCAGACAAAAAAAAAAAAAGAAAAGAAAAAAGAATTAAAAACATTGAAGAAAATCTAAGAGAAATATCAGACAACATTAAGCACTCAAATATACAAGTCATGGGTATTCCAGAAGGGGACGAAAAAGGAGATTGTATTGAAAACATATTCAACAAAATAGTGGCAGAAAACTTCCCAGGTATAGGAAAAGAAACAGATCTTCAGATTCAGGAAGCTCAAAGATCCCAAATGTATTTAACCCAAAAAGGTATTCTCTAAGACATGTAATAGTCAAATTGGCAAAATTCAAAGACAAAGAGGGAATCTTAAAAGTTGCAAGACAGAAGCATCAAATCACCTATAAGGAAGCCTCAATCAGACTAACATCAGACTTTTCATCACAAACCCTAAAAGCTAGAAAGGAATGGGATGATATATTCAAAATAGTAAAAGACAGAGATTGCCAGCCAAGAATACTCTACCCCACAAGGCTATCCTTCCAAAATGAAGGGCAAATAGTATATTTCTCAGACAAACAAAAACTGTGGGAGTTCACTACCACATGACCACCCTTACAGGAAATTCTCAAGGGAGTACTGGGTTTGGTACCTGAAAAATAACTACCACTGCCATTAAACTCAAGAAAAATCAAAACCCACTAGTAAAATAAAAATGCCAACAATGAAGAGAAAAAAAAGTTTATCTACAACCCAAGGAACCAACAAATAGAGAAGACAAACAATAAATCAGAAGGAAAGGAACAAAAGACATTTAAGACATCCAAACAAAAATCAATAAAATGCTAGGAGTAAATCAACACCTTTCAGTAACAACTCTTAATGTAAAAGGATTAAATTCCCAAATCGAAAGACACAGACTGTCTGACTGGATTAAAAAGAAGGTCNTAGACTTTAAACTAAAAACCATAAAAAGAGATAATGAGGGCCACTACATGATGATAAAAGGGTTGATCCATCAAGAAGACATAACAATCATAAATATATATGCACCCAATCTCAGAGGAGCGAGATTTATAAAGCAAACTCTATTAGACCTAAAGAAGGAAATAGACACTAATACCATAAGAGCAGGGGACCTGAACACCCCACTGTCAATGTTGGACAGA
>NW_007736124.1:58590-60507 GCF_000696425.1 Galeopterus variegatus | reverse complement strand
CAAACTCTATTAGACCTAAAGAAGGAAATAGACACTAATACCATAAGAGCAGGGGACCTGAACACCCCACTGTCAATGTTGGACAGATCAGCTAGGCAAAGAATCAGCAGAGAAACACAAGATCTAAACAATACTTTAGACCAATTGCATCTGGCAGATATCTACAGAACATTCCACCCAAGAAGCTCAGAATATTCATTCTTCTCATCAGCACATGGCTCATTCTCCAGGATAGATCACTTCTTAGGTCACAAATCAAGTTTCAACAAATTCAAAAAAAACCTGGAATTATCCCATTTATTTTTTCAGACCACCATGGATTAAAATTAGAAATCAATAACAAATGAAATTTGGGAAAATATACAAACACATGGAAATTAAACAGCATTCTACTTAATGACATATGGGTCCAAGAAGAAATCAAACAGGAAATCAAAAAATGTATTGAAACTAATGAAAACCATGATACATCACACCAAAACCTGTGGGATACTTCAAACACAGTATAAAGGGGGAAATTTATCACATTAAATGCTTACTTCAGAATAATGGGAAGATGGCAAGTGTACAACCTAATACTTCACCTTAAAGAACTAGAAAAACAAGAACCATCTAAACTCAAAGTTAGCAGATGGAAAGAAATCATTAAGATCAGAGCAGAACTTAATGAAATTGAAACCCCAAAAAACGATACAAAAGATCAATAAATCAAAAAGTTGTTTTCTTTAAAAAGATAAATAAAATTGACAAACCATTAGCATGGCTAACTAAAAAAAGAAGAGAGANTAAAAATGCCAACAATGAAGAGAAAAAAAAGTTTATCTACAACCCAAGGAACCAACAAATAGAGAAGACAAACAATAAATCAGAAGGAAAGGAACAAAAGACATTTAAGACATCCAAACAAAAATCAATAAAATGCTAGGAGTAAATCAACACCTTTCAGTAACAACTCTTAATGTAAAAGGATTAAATTCCCAAATCGAAAGACACAGACTGTCTGACTGGATTAAAAAGAAGGTCTCCAAAATATGCTGCCTTCAAGAGACCCTCCTCACCTATAAAGACTCACATAGACTAAGAGTGAAAGGATGGAAAAAGATTTACCACGCAAACAGAAAAGAAAAACGAGCTGGAGTAGCTATTCTTATGTCTGATAAAATAGACTTTAAACTAAAAACCATAAAAAGAGATAATGAAGGCCACTACATGATGATAAAAGGGTTGATCCATCAAGAAGAGATAACAATCATAAATATATATGCACCCAATCTCAGAGGAGCGAGATTTATAAAGCAAACTCTATTAGACCTAAAGAAGCAAATAGACACTAATACCATAAGAGCAGGGGACCTGAACACCCCACTGTCAATGTTGGACAGATCAGCTAGGCAAAGAATCAGCAGAGAAACACAAGATCTAAACAATACTTTAGACCAATTGCATCTGGCAGATATCTACAGAACATTCCACCCAANGAACAGATCATCTAGTAAACAAATCAACAGAAAAACACAGAATTTAAACTACATTTTAGACAATCTGGACTTGGCAGATATCTTCAGAACATGTCATTCCACAACACATAATATACATTCTTCTCATCAGCATATGGAACATTCTATAGGAGAGACCATATGTTAGGTCACAAATCAACTATCAATAAATTTTTAAAAAATTGAAGTCATATCAAGTATCTTTTCCAACCACAATGGATTAAAACTAGAAAACATTAATAAGCACAACTCAGGAAACAACACAAATACATGGAAATTGAGAACATGCT
This sequence comes from Galeopterus variegatus, assembly GCF_000696425.1. Classification (NCBI taxonomy): domain Eukaryota; kingdom Metazoa; phylum Chordata; class Mammalia; order Dermoptera; family Cynocephalidae; genus Galeopterus; species Galeopterus variegatus. The sequence continues at coordinate 58,721 of NW_007736124.1, read as the reverse complement.
CCTGAATAACCTATGGGTCCAAGAAGAAATCAAACAGGATATCAAAAAATGTATTGAAACTAATGAAAACCATGATACATCATACCAAAACCTGTGGGATACTGCAAACACAATATGAAGAGGGAAATTTA
>NW_007736124.1:55421-56880 GCF_000696425.1 Galeopterus variegatus | reverse complement strand
CACATTAATAAAAGCAAAGACAAAAACCACATGATCATCTCTATTGATGCTGAAAAAGCATCCGACGAAATTCAACATATTTGGAAAGTATCTCAACATAATTAAAGCCATATATGATAAACCCACTGCCAATATCATCCTGAAACAGGAACTAGACAAGGATGCCCAACTCACCACTCCTATACAACATTGTGTTGGAAGTACTAGCCAGAGCAGTTGGAGAAGAGAAGGAAATAAACGGCATCCAGATTGGAAAGGATGAAGTCAAGCTGTCCCTTTTTGCATATGATATGATCCTATATATTGAACAGCCTAAAGCTTCTATTAAAAAAAGACCTAGAGTTGATGAAGAATTTCATCAAAGTTGCAGGTTACAAAATCAATGCACAAAAATCAGTAGCATTTCTATAATCCAACAGTGAACATGCAAAAAAAGAAATCAAGAAAGCTAGCCCATTTACAATAGCCACCAAAAAAATAAAATATTTAGGAATAAAGTTGACCAAGGAGGTGAAAAATCTCTACGAAGAGAACTACAAATCACTGTTGAGAGAAATTAAAGAGGACACAAGAAAATGGAGAGATATCCCATGCTCTTGATTTGGAAGAATTAACATTGTGAAAATGTACATATTACCCAAAGTGATCTACAGATTCAATGCAATCCCCATCAAAATTCCAATTACATTATTCTCTGAGATGGAAAAAGCTATTCAGACATTTATATGGAAGAAGAAAAGGCCACACATAGGCAAAGCAATCCGGTGCAAAAAAATAAAATAAAATAAAATAAAAATAAATAAATAAATAAATAAATAAATAAAGCTGGAGGCATAACACTACCTGACTTTANCATGATCAAGTGGGATTCATCCCAGAGATGCAAGTTTGGTTCAACATACGCAAATCAATAAATGTGATACACCACGTTAATAAAAGCAAAGACAAAAAACACATGATCATCTCTATTGATGCTGAAAAAGCATCTGACAAAATTCAACATATTTTCATGATAAAGACTCTCTACAAGTTAGGCATAGATGGAAAGTATCTCAACATAATTAAAGCCATATATGATAAACCCACTGCCAATATCATCCTGAAACAGGAACTAGACAAGGATGCCCAGCTCACCACTCCTATACAACATTGTATTGGAAGTACTAGCCAGAGCAATTGGAGAAGAGAAGGAAATAAATGACATCCAGATTGGAAAGGACATCCAGATTGGAAAGGATGAAGGAGCAATTGGAGAAGACAAGGAAATAAATGACATCCAGATTGGAAAGGATGAAGTCAAGCTGTCCCTTTTTGCATATGATATGATCCTATATATTGAACAGCCTAAAGCTTCTATAAAAAAAACACCTAGAGTTGATGAAGAATTTCATCAAAGTTGCAGGTTACAAAATCAACACACAAAAATCAGTAGCATTTCTATAATCCAACAGTGAACATG
>NW_007736124.1:51062-54421 GCF_000696425.1 Galeopterus variegatus | reverse complement strand
AAAGAATTAAATATACATCCTGAAATAATAAAACTCCTTAAAGAAAACATAGGGGAAACACTCCACGAAGTAGGAGTCGGTACAGAATTCATGAATAGTTCCCAAAAAGCACAGGCAACTAAAGGTAAAATAAACAAACTAAAAAGCTTCTGCACAGCAAAAGAAACAATCAACAGAGTAAAAAAACAACCAACAGAGCAGGAGAAAACTTTTGTAAAATATACATCTGACAAAGGATTAATATCAGAATATATGAAGAACTCAAACAACTTTACAACAAAAAAACAAATAGCCAAATTAAAAAATGGGCAAAGGATCTGAACAGGCATTTATCAAAGGAAGATGTACGAATGCCCAACAGACACATGAAAAAGTTTTCAATATCACTCAACATCCTGGAAATGCAAAGTCAAAACCACACCGAGATGCCATCTCACTCCGGTTAGGATAGCTAACATACAAAAGACTGAGAAGAATAAGTGCTGGAGAGGTTGCAGAGAAAAAGGAACTCCCATCCATTGTCCGAGGGGTTGCAAAATGGTGCAGCCTTTATGGAAAATGATATAAAGTTTCCTCAGACAATTACAGATAGATCTATCGTATGACCCAGTGATTCTACTGCTGGAAATATACCCAGAAGAATGGAAATCATCATGCCAAAGTGATACCTGTACTCCCATGTTTGTTGCAGCTCTATATACAATAGCCCAGAGCTGGAACCAACCCAAATGTCCTTCCTCTGATAGTGGATAAGGAAACTGTGGTACATCCACAGAATGGAATACTACTTTGCTATAAAAAAGAACGGAATACTACCATTCTCAGCAACATGGATGGACTTAGAGAGAATTATATTAAGTGAAACAAGTCAGGCACAGAAAGAGAAATACCACATATTCTCACTTTTTTGTGAGAGCTAAAAATTAATAAATAAATAAACACACAAACAAATAAAGTGTGGGAGAAAGAAGACAGAATAACCACAAAAGTTCCCTGAACTATTTAAGCCAAGTGCACAAGTATGATGGGGGGTGTGGGGGGTGGTGGAGAGAAACAGGTAAAAAGGCACGAAAATCAAGTACAATGTATTTTCAGAAGTAAAATTAAATTAAATTAAATTAAAAAAATAAATCTTAATATAAACCAAAAAACATATATGTGTAGTGTGTGTGTGTGTGTGTGTGTGTGTGTGTGCATGTATGTATGTATATATAGTAAACAAAAATAAAATTGCATCCCAGGAGGAATGGAAGAGAAAATTGCCACCCTAAAAGATAAACCTAAAGGATGTAGAGATGGTGGACCACATCATATCCCCATTTAATTTACCAGTCAGATAGATCCTCCAGAATGAAAGTAAGCTAATGCGAAACCAGCTGAACAGTAGGCCCAAATGCAGCTGCTTCACCAGAGATGACTAAAACTGATTAGCATGGCCTTAGTATGGTATAAGGCTACTGATCTGATTGACACTTTTTTTTAACCCTATCTAGGAGGAAGACAAGAAGCAATTCACACTCATGTGGGACAGACATCAGCATAAAGTCACTCTTGCCTCAGGGTGTGTTAACTATCCTGTTCTTTGTCTTAATATAATCCAAAGGGACCTGGATCATATGGACATTCTGCAGCATATTACAGTAGTAAGAGCCTATGACAGTCTGTCAAAGTAAAGGACAAATTACTGCATCTTGGTTCTTCCAATATGAAAAAAGAAACACAAAACCTGGTTCTTAGAATTTTGAAGGGTGCATATTCTCCACTTGGGAATGCTACTCTGGGTATTTACTGAGTGACCTGTAAGGATGCTAGTTTTGAGTGGGCCTCGATCAAGGACATGTTCTGTAGCAGGCTCAGGTTGTGGTTTAATCAGCCTTGCCACTTAGGCCATAGGACCTGTATATACCAGCAGACCCTGTGGTATTTCTGGTGGGAAAAGATACTGTGTACAGTTTATGGACTGCACCAGCAGAAATAATCACAAGCAGATCCCAGGATTCTGGATCAAANCATCTGATCTTCGACAAAGGCAGCAAAGCTACATACTGGGGAAGAGACTGCCTTTTCAACATGTGATGCTGGGAAAACTGGATAATCATATGTAGGAGAATGAAACTAGACTCATATCTTTTACTATATACCAAAATCAACTCAAAATGGATTAAAGAATTAAATATACATCCTGAAATAATAAAACTCCTTAAAAAAAACATAGGGGAAACACTCCAGGAAGTAGGAGTTGGTACAGAATTCATGAATAGTTCACAAAAAACACAGGCAACTAAAGGTAAAATAAACAAATGGGAGTATACCAAACTAAAAAGCTTCTGCACAGCAAAAGAAACAATCAACAGAGTAAAAAAACAACCAACAGAGTGGGAGAAAACTTTTGTAAAATATACATCTGACAAAGGATTAATATCAGAATATACAAAGAACTCAAACAACTTTACAACAACAACAAAAAATAGCCCAATTAAAAAATGGGAAAGGAACTGAACAGGCATTTATCAAAGGAAGATATACAAATGCCCAACAGACACATGAAAATGTTCTCAATATCACTCAACATCCTGGAAATGCAAATCAAAACCACACCAAGATGCCATCTCACTCCAGTTAGGATAGCTAACATCCAAAAGACTGAGAACAATAAGTGCTGGAGAGGTTGCAGAGAAAAAGGAACTCCCATCCATTGTTGGTGGGGCTGCAAAATGGTACAGCCTTTATGGAAAATGATATAAAGGTTCCTCAAACAATTACAGATAGATCTATCGTATGACCCAGTGATTCTACTGCTGGAAATATATTCAGAAGAATGGAAATCATCATGCCAAAGTGATACCTGTACTCCCATGTTTGTTGCAGCTCTATATACAATAGCACAGAGCTGGAACCAACCCAAATGTCCTTCCTCTGATAGTGGATAAGGAAACTGTGGTACATCCACAGAATGGAATACTACTCTGCTATAAAAAAGAATGGAATACCACCATTCTCAGCAACATGGATGGACTTAGAGAGAATTATATGAAGTGAAACAAGTCAGGCACAGAAAGAGAAATACCACATGTTCTCACTTATTTGTGGGAGCTAAAAATTAATAAATAAATAAACACACAAACAAATAAAGGGTGGGTGAAAGAAGACAGAATAACCACAAAAGTTCCCTGAACTATTTAAGCCAAGTGCACAGGTATGATGGGGGGGAAGGGGTGGAGAGAAACAGGTAAAAGGGCACGAAAATCAAGCACAATGTATTTTCAGAAGTAAAATTAAACTAAATTAAATTAATTTTTTTTAAAAGTGAGCAAAATTGCAGATGAAAGGGAGAAGAAAATTTCAAAAAAGGGCAACAT
>NW_007736124.1:46887-50282 GCF_000696425.1 Galeopterus variegatus | reverse complement strand
ATTATATACCAACCAACAAACAGCTCCAAATGTGCCACTAATCCCTAGTAGAGATGGAGCATGAGGCCCAGGAAACATGAAGTAACTATGAGTCCAGAACAGTTCATCATTCTGTCAGACCACCTAGTCACAAGGTTAGGCTCTGCCAGCATCAGTCATCTTATGATGCAGGTATTACATTTTGGATTGAGCACAAGCAGGGCCAGAGAACATAAGCAAGCCGATGATGGGAAATCTTTGGGCAGTGTACTGGTCATCCACTTTGTGCAGAGAGAGCAGTGGACCAAGGCAAGGATATAAACTCGTGGGAAGTGACAATTGACTTGGCTAGTTGATGGGGGACTGCAGGAGATGGATTAGAAAACTGTGTACAAATCTGGGGAAGAGGCATGTGGGTAGGTATATGGTAAAGTACATGAAGAATGATCTTTGTATCACATGTATCACATGTTAAGGCCCACCAGAGAGCATTCACCCCCAGAAGAGGCATTTAACATCCACGTGGACAGAATAACCTGGATGTTTGATGTCAGCCAACCTCTACTACTGGATAAACAGGTGCTGGTACAATTGATTTATATAAAGAGAGAAGCCACACAAGGATCCAACTGCTGACTCAGCTACTACTATAGCCAAATGTCCCACCTACTAACAACAAAAACCAATGCTGAGTCCCTGATACAACACTATCTCTTAAAGACATCAACCAACTACTTAAGTTTATTTTAGGGGACTCTCTCAATGCTGGAAAGGGCAGCAATTCAACTGGTCTGGAATTGCCACATATCCCAGGTAGAGTTTACTTTATCTGCCCACAGAGCCTTAGTCAGTACCACTACCTGAGAACTTACAAAGATGAAATCCTATGAGGATAAAGTGCCATTCTTCACCAACATAAACTCTATTTAGGGCCCCAGGTGACTAACTGGGACTTTGCTGCCCACTTTGGGTAATAAATGGACAAGTGCTTCAGCCATAGCCTGAGGAAGGCATGGCGAGCAAGGGCATAGACCCCTCAGATATGAGAGACTGATTCAGCCCACCAGTTAAGCCCCTTAGACTTGCAGAGGGGCCGGGTGAGGGTAAAGGGAGTCTAGAATGGGTAGTAAAAGGATATGAGAGGTGACCTTCACACCAGCTGTAGAGGCTAGGGTTGCATTGCATACTACTAACCTCCCTCTTTTAAGTTTCCAGAAAAAGAGACCAACCAGAATCCTGGAGATTTTCCCAGATGGTGCAAATGTTCTACATGAAGCATGATCTGAGCATTCCAAGACGTGCATTCTAGAAGATTTTCTGGTATACCACCCAGAATCTTCTTCAGGACAAAAACACACATGCTCCCAGTAGTCAGGAGTATTTGCTGCAAATGACTCATAGCTGTGGCTCTCTCCAGACCTTGCCCTCTATTGAAGGGAGCTCACTCAAAGTTATGTACCCCTCCCCAGGGCAGCTGAAATCTAAGGACTGGTCTTGGTGAGGTGACAAGGGCTCAGCTCTCTTGCTTCAGCTGTGGATATGCCTGAAGGCCCAGCCCTTCAGAATTCCCTGTGGGATTGGCTGAAGCTTCTGTTGAAAATACTTTGCAATTCTACATTTTCATCTGCCCAATCCTTCCTTCCCTCCCTCAGATTTTTGCTGTGAGCACACCCCAATAAACCTCCTGCACTCAAATCTCAGCATCTCAGAGTCTGTTTCCAGGGGATCTGAACCTGCATCAGAAATGCTATTTTAATTAGTTTGTTAGGATGGTTGGAACATGAAAAGAATGGAGCCATGAAGACCATCTAGAAATTGTAATAAACAATTGAATTGTAAACATCCAAGCAAGAGATATTTAAGGCCTAACTAAGAAAGTGTGTGTGGTGGGGAAGTAGACATATATTTAAAAGGCTTTTCAAAAGAAGCAGCAGCATTATTCTGTGCTGATTCAATATGGAAACTGAGAGAGAGGTAGGAGTCAAACAAGTTTAGACCTTTGGTGATTGACACAGAGGGAGGAAGGCGGTATTATGAGGAAGAGTTCCACTTAGATCTGTCGCATTTGAGGTGATGCTGTACACCTGAAGGAAATGTAGTTACTGTAATATATTTAATGGAAAATATCTAAATTGAGTAGTCAGCTCCTCAGCCATCCTTGTGAATAGATTTTTCTTACACAAGGCCTGTAGGTTAATGGGGTGAGCTTCATTAGACCACAATTGGAAGAATAATATATAATACTAGAGCTTTCTTCTCTTCATTGTTTCCACTTCCAGATTTCAGGTCTGTTAGCAAACATGCTCTGAGAGATGAACAATCTTTATAACATTATTTTTTCTTCTTAAAAAATAGAATGGGACAGAATAGATTATAAAATTGTGTAATGTACCAGGTAGAGACAGTTGTAAAATAAATAGGAAGTCTTTGGCATGCAATGGAGAGAAACATTTTAAAAAATTTAGATATTTAAATTTAAATAAGTTGAAATATAATATCTTTATTTTGCAGAGGAGGGAATAGACTTTTCAAGAGCACAGAACTATCAGAGGCATACAAACCAGATCAGCACATATGAAAAATGCTTTACATGACAATTTGATCAAGTCAGTCCGTCATGTTATATATTACTTTCCTTAACCCATCTGCAGTTTGGGAAAATTCTGTTTTTAAATTTCAATTATATGAGCCCCTCTCTCATATGCTCCTTTAGGCCATTAAGCTATTCATCTATAATAGATTTCCTTCCTTAGAAAGAGACAGCCACAGTAACTACAAAGGGTATTCCAATCAATTGGCACAATGTACTGCAAAGAAAGATATAAAGTGCATCAATGTGTTACTTCTCCACCACAGGCTATTTCTCACTAATGTGACTAAAGGCCTAATATTTTTCTACCTCCTAATCTTAGGCCAGTTCTCACACACTACCTGAAGGTGTGGTAAACCAATGCTTGTTTGCACACATTTTTTTTTCTTCCTTCCTTTCTTTCTTTTCTTTTCCTTCCTTCTTTCCTTCTATTTCTCTCTCCTTTTTCTTCCCTTTCTTCAATTCTCTTGTTCTCCCCCTCTTTCCTACTTTCCTAAACGTAGAGCTTGAGGCTTAAAGGGCAGCAAGTTGACTATAACAGTTCATAGAATGTAATTGCATGGGGGACAATTCTGTCTCTATGTCTGTGTCCTAACAGAGAACAAGATACATGGGTAAAGCATCAGCCAATAAAATACTGTACTTCCATTCAGAATCCCCCAAATTCTGTATTTATATTTCACTAGTATTTGGGAAGAGTTAATATTTGGTTAAGCTAAATCCTGCTGATACTCTTGACAAGATAACTTATAAATGCAGCATCAGCTGTAATTTTATCTTGTCTTCTCTTAATATCCCCCTACAGAGCATCAGTGCATTGATAGCA
>NW_007736124.1:44341-46161 GCF_000696425.1 Galeopterus variegatus | reverse complement strand
CAGAAAATGAATGTGTATTTCTCTTCCTCCCCTGCCACACACAATGTGCAAACAAAAGACTCTGTCTGATCACCTAACCTGATGGGTTTATCCTTAAGCAATGCCACATGCTTAAGCACATTTCTGCAAAACTTAGTTGGCTAAATACCCCATTAAACATTCATGTATACTTTACTTTTTTCCATTCCTTGCTGATTACTAAAGCATTTCTGTGTGTCAACATAAGCGGTTTCTTTTCTCAGTCTCCTCTTCCTGCTCTGTTCTTTGAGTTATGGTGCCATTCAGTAATTTAACCTTGTGGTATTTTACCACTGGAACTGTGGAGACAGCCTTCAGTGCCTTAAAAGTAGGAAAGAATGCTCACATAGGAAAGAAAAGTCTTCTCAAGTTTAATTTACAGGGGAATGAATTCATATTGTTTCACTCATATTTACATACTCTCTGGATTTGTAAGGCTTTTTTGTATGATGTGGGAAAATGAAAGGAAGGATCCCTCCTCCCCTTCCATTCCCTCCTCTCCTGCTTTCTTTCCCTTCCTCCTCTTCCTGTAAGGGACACAGCCAGTTCCTGTCACCAGGTTTAAAGAGTCAGGGAACTAACTTGAGAATTAACTTGAGGTTTACAACCTAGAGCTGAGTAAGGCTCAGGGACACTCATGTCTACATTAAACAGAAGATAATAAAAAATACCATTTGTGTAGTGATTTACATCATGCAACATCCTTTTACCTACATTCATCTCGTATATACCAAGCCAACAAACCCTTGAGGTGTATTTAAATACGTCTGAACTGAAGTTCAGAAGAGTTAAGCCATTTGCCCATGTTTACACAGCTAAGAAGTGGAGTAAGGAAGCAAACTTAGATCTCTGACTCCAACGGCGTTTCTTTGCTTTGTGCTAATGGTTCATAGAAGGAAAGTACAGCAGCAAATTCCTAAACTTGGGTGTTTTTTTAATTTCTATTTTTAAGGTTAAATAAGTTTCTAGCTTAAATAAAATCCTAGGGAGTCAAGAATTATTGCATGTAATTTTGTAAATGAAAATGCCAGGAATGTACAATGATTGAAAAAAAATAATGTAAATGTGCTTAAAATAAATAAATAAATAATAAGAATATTTTTATGGACTAGCTACTTGCTCTTCCCCAGCATAAACATTACAGGTCTTCTTTTTGATCATTTTGGAATAAAACAGTTTTTACAATTTGTATTTTAAATCAACTATAAAATGTGCCTTCAAATGCCCATTTCATAAAACGCATTTTTTAACCCAACCTACTTCTAGGTATGAAAGTAATGAAGTGAACAAATTCAAGGTTAATTGCTACCCAAAGAAGGATCTATTTGCGAAGCTATAATCCTAGACTAGTAGCCTCCATGAATCAGCCAGTCAGCATTCACTGTTCTAGGAAATCAGATCAATTTTAACATTAACCTAAATATACTACAATTAGCAAAGAAACTCTACTGGTATTATGAAACAAAATTAACCGATTCCTAAACCAAATGTAAATTGTTTTGAGATCATGTGCAGTTTGAGAGTAATTACATGCTGGATCCATTACCATCCATCTAAATTTTGCTATTTTGTTTCAAAAAGAACTTTAAAAACATAAGTCTTGTGGCTTTAAAATTTCAGGGAAGTATCTCTGATTTTTTTACATGTATGATTCTATGATTCTTGGAAGGCATACCATTCTCTCCAAGAAACTAAAGACTAAATTCATACCATGGTGGGAGGTTTTTCCCACAGCTCATTACCTCAGGATGTGCATTTGTAACACAGTAGGATAAAATCAGAGCATAAATTACTGCTATATT